>NC_057813.1:401862124-402039603 GCF_018294505.1 Triticum aestivum | reverse complement strand
TCAAGCCCCTTTTGTGATGTCGCCCCGACGTCCGACTGTGGAATTTCTTTTCAAGCCCTTTCTGTGATGTTGCCCCGACGTCCGAATGTGGCATTTCTTTTAAAGCCCTTTCTGTGATGTCGCCCCGACGTCCGACTGTGGCATTTCTTTTAAAGCCCTTTCTGTGATGTCGCCCCGACATCCGTCTGTGGTATTTCTTTTTAAGCCCTTTATGTGGTGTCGCTAAGACGCCCAACTGTGGCATCATATCCTTATATTTATTGGTTCACCTTTTGAGGCGTCGCTTCAGACACCCGATCGGTAGTTATTTATGTTCTGTTGGGATTTCAGGCGGACTACCGCCGTTTCCCTTTTACTTACCTTGTCATGCTAATTTTTGAATGTACATCGGTGAATTAATCATGACGCAACCATGCATGCATTTGTTATATCTTACGTCCGAACTGTCTTGCGAGTACTTTCAAAGTACTCACTGGCTTGTTGATTTGGCCAGATGCTGACGAAGGCGATCTCATGGATGAAGAGTTTGATAGCGAGTCCGACACCTAGAGGAGTCCCAGTCAGTCTCGTGCGACCCTGGATTTGGTCACTGTTTTATATCCGCTTCCGCTACCAAATAAATTCATCGAGCCTCACCTCGACGCTCGATGATATGACAGACTTAGAGTCTTGTATTTCTCTCCCCGCCGTGTTTTTCCACCACCGCCCTATCCTCGAGTCAGTAGTATGCCTCCACACCACTGTGTCATGTCCGCCATTATGTATAATTATTGGTGTGCTTGTAATAATTTGGTTGAGCAACCGTAGTTCGACTCTGTAATATATTTTAAGCTACTGGCTTATTGTATCAAGAAATTGTCTACCAGTGAGGAGGATTTCTCTCATACTAGACTCAAAAGATTGGTTTCTCAATAAATATTTTTATTGGAAAACCAGTCGTGACAGTAACCCAACCGCGCCCGCTGCCATGCCCCCTCTATCGAAGGCGGGTTCCAAACGGTCACGGGGACGGCTCTTGGTATTCTTCCTCTTTATAATGAGACCAAGGCCCGTTCCTTTTCTTCAATCCTCAATCGAATCCGCCCCTTGCCCCGAGTTCCAACACCCAGAGCTCCAGATTTGGGCACTTCGGACCTTTGACAATGTCAGGCTCCGACCTACAGGGCTGGTGGATGCCCTCCTCCATCATGGAAGAGGACGTGCTGAAGCTGAGGGAAGCCAGGTACCTAACCTATTAGATTTCGCATAGGTTGCCTGCCCAAGGGCAAGTCATTCCCACTCCCGAGCCTGGCGGGACTGTCGTGTTCGTATCTCACCTCCGTCGGGGCTTAGGCTTCCCGATGGATCCCTTCGTAAGGGGGCTCATGTTTTATTATGGGATGGAATTCCACGACTTGGCTCCGGAGTCCATCCTCCACATCTCATCCTTCATTGTTGTCTGCGAAGACTTCCTCCGCACTACCCCTCACTTCGGTTTGTGGCTCAAAACCTTCAACGTGGAGCCGAAGATGATTGAGGGGTGTCAGGCAGAGTGCGGTGGGGCAGTCATAAGCAAGAGGGCCGACGCTCCATGGCCCGAGGGCGCTTTTTAGGAGGAGCTCGGCTTGTGGCAATAGGAGTGGTTCTATATCACCGCTCCCAGGGGCAGCAGGCAGAGGCCGCCGCCCGCCTTTCGCTCGGGTCCCCCACAACGGCTGACGTCATGGGTCAACCAGGGGCTTGACTGGGGGCCGTCCAAGGACGTACCCCTACTGCAGGGCCGGATTCGAGACCTCCTAGAGAGGGAGATCAATCTGGTCATGGTGATGCAGGTTATGCTGATTCGGCGTCTTCTGCCCTGCAAACGTCGCCCTCTCCGCCTGTGGGAATTCAATCCGGAGGGACCACGAACTCTTCAACACTTCATGGGTACGACACCCATGGAGATGTACAAACTGTTCTTCGGATCACAAGAGATGTGTCCGGACATGACCGAGGACGCCGGCTAAGCTGTAATCGCCCGGATACTCAAGTAAGTAGACCTGTGTCCGGACATATCGCCCGTTCATTTATTATGGATTTGCCTTTTAACCAGCTATCCCTTGAAGAGGAGTGGATAGCGCAAGCAAAGCTGATACGGTGTCCGGCCCCCTCCCTGAGACCAAGCCGGATCCCGTGTTGGTCAAGATGCTGGAGGTTGCGCCTTCAGAAGAGGGCGAAGGGGAAAACAGAGAAACCACCGCCTCCACTAAGGAGGCTTTCAAGAAAGGAGGGATCGAGAATCCCTCCTTCCAGGGGGAGAAGAGGACCATTTCCAAAGATCCGGAGGCTAAGGCCTCAAAGCGGGGGAAGAAATCTTCGTCAGAGGGTCCTGCGCTAGGAGAGGCCTCGGCCGCACTATCTCCCCAAAGGAACCAGCCCTCCAGCGAGCCGTAAGTAGAAAAAGGGGAGTTTTGTAATAAGGGACATCCCTATTTTTGCTTCTGAGGATAACTGAAGTTTTTACCTTGTAGTTCGGATCTCCGCCCTTCTCAGCTGAGCTCATCTTCGGGGGACCTTCGTCCGGAGATGATGGAGAGCGAGACGCCTCCATCTGCCGCACCATCAGGCGGGGCGGACGACCCCGAGGTGTCGTCACGGAGGGTCTCCCCGAGTCCGGTAGGGCCAGAGAGTTCGTCACCAACTGGTGTACGGCCGGGGGAGCTGAAGGATCTTCTCGAGAGGGCATCTATCTCAGAAGATCACCGTACATTAATGGGTATGGTGATTGAAATAATTTCATCCGTTGAGAGCGGAATGCATGATGCCATCAGAAGTTTACTGGCGGGGTTTGAGGTATGTAAAAATAACATGCCTTTTGACAGTTTTGCACATAGAGTGCGCCCTGTATAGCTAGTAGCCACTGAGACTCGGTGCGTTGTCAGAAGTGACGACGTGCCAAGGATCATAATCTCAATGTTAAGATGTCACCGTTCCTATTCAGGGGGTGGAGCGTTCCTGGCTAGCCGGACTGATAGAGTTGCCGAACTGAAGCGGCAACTAGACGTTGCGGATGCGGACATCGCGCTGGTCAATAAGCGACTTGACGAGTCACAAGGTGGGTGGTTTCTCCGTGGTCACCTGGTAAGGGAGCTTATGCCTACGCCTTACAACATGTATGCTTGGTGCAGATGGTGCCGCTGCTATGGAGGGCCTTTGGGCAGAGCTTGCTCGAGCCAAGGAGCAAGCCAGAAGGAGTGATGCGGCTGCCTCGAAGGCAGCCGAGGATCTAAAAGCCGAAAAGGCTGCTCACTGCCGAAGCAGGGAGGAGATGGCCAGAATGGCCGTGAAGCTAAAAGATGTTACCGACCGCTATGAGGTTCTTGAAAGAGAACGCCAAGCGGAGCAAGAGGACCTGAAGAAGGCCACCGCCGAAGCCAAGGATGCCCGTTCTGCAATGAGGGCTATAAAGGAGGAGTTGCGTCAGGCCAGAGACATTGCGGCTGGAAAGCCCTTTCTGCTGCGCAGGAAGTTCACGAATCAGAAGTATGCTCAGTTGGGCCAACTGTGGGGTGCGGAGGATCCTTATCTGGATTTGGTGGCGAGTGCGGCGGATGCAGTTGTGCACCTCCGAAGCCAAAAGGATCATGAAATGGAAGCGCTTTTTTGGTCTCAATTCCATAGTCCGGAACGTCCACTTCCCCTGACCGACCGGTTGGCTGAATGGGCTGAGCTGAATAGATTGTCCGGATTAGCCATGACGGATGTGGTGGCTCATCTGTGGCTGGAAAGGCCCAAGCCGAAGAGTAATTTTGGCTTATTGCAGCAATTCCTTGGGGCGGTGCCGCATATCAAGGCGATGAAGTGGCTGGCATGCATAGAGGGTGCACGGATGACCCTTGCCCGTGTCAAGACATACTGGGCGGAGATGGATGCCATCGATGTTGCATCACGGGGTTCGGACAAAAGCCGATTGCCCGCCGAGCACTATTTTGAGGAAGTCCTGTAGGGCGCTCGTTTAATAGAGTCGCAGTGCTCGAAAAATGTTATGTTCAAATGACATGTATGTTTTGTAAAACCGTATTTATAATATAAGGACTTTTTATACTTGTGCGTTCAAGTATTGAAACTTCTCCTGTGCGGCCGTTAATGTATATGTGTGTATAACCTGAAAGATGGCAGTCTTCGGCTTCAGCCCCCACGCACATAGTGCGGGGGTGTTTGCAAAGAAGTGCATTTTCACACTTAATCCAACGTCTTGGTCCTGTGAAGGAGGTGGTAGCGTAGCAAACTAGGCAACCGGACTATAATGCTTTATCACTTTCACTTAGCCATAGGAGTTCAAAGGTGGGGCTACGACATAGCCCCTAGGGGCACTGCGCTCTCCAAATTCGGGGCGCGTGTGTGCCTGACCGGGAAGCGGTCCTTCGTCAAAGCGGAGGAATTCTAAACATTCTGGGAGTCGATCGAGTGGTTGACCAGTCTCTCGCTATATCATGACAGTCAGTTTTCGGCTTTCTCTACTGAGGTGCTCGCCCGATCGAACCGGGGCACAATCACAGTAGTTCTCCTGGTGCCGCGTTAGCCGATGATATGGAACGTAAGGCAACAAAACACAGGAGCCGGGCAAACCCAACATTTGACCAAAGACATGATTTGGAGCTGATGCATATAAGGCCTAACTCGAGACGCCGAACACTCCCTAAGGTATTCGGACTTGATGATAGCGGGCAGAACAATGCCCTAAGCCCCTAGTGTCCAGGTACGGGCGAGAACTTCTGACGTGGCCGATGCCAAAACGTCAGCTTCCTCCTCGGTTATGGTAGAAAAACCGGGGGATGTGTATCAACAAGAGACAGTAAAAAAGGTTTACACAGGGTCTTAATCTGAAAAGAATCCTTGCAACGGGTCCCTGCTGCACGTCTGCACCTGTGTCTCTGTTGTGCTGTATCCTGGACGGGTGTAGCACGTGGCTCATCTGTAGAAGAGAAGAACTTAGTTTTGAAATAATATCGTGCAAAAAATGTATTTAAAACAGAGTGTGATTCGGAAGATAGAGTTGAGCTTTATTGGCTCTCAAGGTTCATGCGTGCAGCCCCTTGTGAAGAGGTGTGCGGCTAGGGAGCCCCTTGTTTATTTATACCGGACTCGCCTAACCGTGTCCGGGGTCTAAATGACCTGTTTTTAGGGGCTTTGATCAGCAAGGCCGGGTTATTGTGTGGCTGTCCAAGCAGTCTCACGTTTTCCATGGTCGAGGAGGACTCGAAGTTACCCTTTAGTGAGATTATGCCGCGTGGACCGGGCATTTTAAGTGTAAGAGACGCGTAATGCGGTATCACGTTAAAGCGGGCGAAAGCTTCACGTCCCAGTAGTGCTTGATGGCTACTTTTAAATGGGGCGATATGGAAGATTAGCTTTTCACGACGGAAGTTCTCGGATGAACCGAACACAACCTCTAGTAGTACAGAGCCTGTACAATTGGCATAAAGGCCTGGCTTCACTCCTTTAAAGGAAGTGCGGCTATGGCGAATTTTGGTAGGGTCTATCCCCATTCTACGGATGGTGTCCTGATATAGCAGGTTTATATCACTATCGTCGTCCATTAGGACTTGTGTAAATTGTAGTCCGTCGATTATAGGATCCAATATCAAGGCAGTCCATCATGCGTTTCGAATACTTCTGGAGTAATCCAGGTGGTCAAAGGTAATTGGTTTTGACATCCAATCTCGGGATTCCGCTGGGGTGGACCGTGCGACACGTACTTTAGCGGGTGCCGCACTATTGTTCCATGTTATCACATGAAGTGAGTTCACTGTTTTGACTTCTTGTGGGAAAGTCTTTTGTTTTCCGGCGCTCTGCTTGTGGGGTTCGTCGTCTTCGCTTGGTGTGTTGAGCCCCTTGTGTTCGGTGTTGAGTCGGCCGGACTGTTTGAAGACCCAACATTCTCGGTGGGTATGGTTTGCAGGCTTCCCGGGGGTACTATGGATTTGACATATCCTATCCAAAATTTTGTTTAGGTTGGATAGTTCGTCATTGTTGTCCTTAAGAGGCAGTGTTTTGTTGTTCGGCCGAGAGCTTTTGAACCCGGCGTTGACCGTCGTGCTCTTTGGGCCATTTTCTTTATTCCGGCGCTGATCTTTTCTGCGTCGTGATTTCCCATTTCCATCTCTGGCCTCGGATGTACTCGGGTCGCTGGTGCTGCATCTTGCCAGCCAGCTATCTTCCCCCGTGCAAAAGCGGGTCATGAGGCTTGTCAGTGCGGCCATTGTTCTTGGTTTTTCCTGGCCGAGGTGTCTGGCGAGCCATTCGTCTCGGACGTTATGTTTGAAGGCTGCTAAGGCTTCGGCGTCCGGACAGTCGACTATTTGGTTCTTTTTGGTGAGGAACCTGTTCCAGAATTTGCGTGCTGACTCTCCGGGCTGTTGAGTTATATGACTTAAATCGTCTGCATCCGGAGGGCGGACATAAGTCCCCTGAAAATTTGCTCGAAACGCATCCTCGAGCTCTTCCCAACTTCCAATAGTATTTTCTGGGAGGCTTTTGAGCCAATGCCGAGCTGGCCCTTTGAGCTTGAGGGGTAGGTATTTTATGGCGTGGAGATCGTCTCCTCTAGCCATGTGTATATGTAGGATGTAATCCTCAATCCAGACTCCGGGGTCTGTTGTTCCGTCGTATGCCTCTATGTTTACGGGCTTGAATCCTGCTGGAAATTCATGATCCAGTACCTCATCGGTGAAACATAGTGGGTGTGCGGCACCCCTATATTTAGGTGTGCCATTGTCTTCGAACACTCGGCGTGTTGTGTTGCTTCCTAGAGCCTTCTTTGGCCCATAGATGGACCTGACCGGGTCGTCCTTTTTGCTAGGATCCTTACAGTGGTCGTGTGCCGGCTTGTGTGCGGCGCCGCTTGCCGCTCTTAGCCTGTCATCTGGTCGTCCATCTGGCCAGGTGGACTTTTTGTTGTTTGACTGTGGGGGCTCTACGGCCTCCTCGTCAAATTCGGGTAACAGCTTGCGCTTTGGGTAGCTCTTTGCTTGGTGGCCATCACCGTATTTATCTGCGGTCTTGAGTACTTTTCTCCATCTCATTCTGAGTATGTCTTCCGCTGTCTTGAGCTTCCGCTTCTGCTTCTTCAAGCTTCTTGCAGTGGTGACAAGCCTTTTGTGAAGGTTCTTATGCTCCGGTGATGTGTCCGGCGTGAGATCGTCTGGACCGTTATTTTCGCCGGGGATGGGTTGCTCGTCCAATTCATCCTGTTCGGATGGTTGCTTGGTGGCGTGTTCGTCGTCCACTGGTTCGCCCTGCTCTATGACTGGGTCAGAATGGGTGCTGTTGTTGTCGAGGCGGGACTTTGGGCGGCGCCTGCGTTGTCGTTTTGCTTGTTTTTTGGGGGAATTATCCTTCGCCACGTCCCGTTGTTCCTCGTTATCGCTTCTTTTTGGTGTATCCACCATATATACGTCGTGAGTTGAGGTGGCTTTCCAGTGCCTAGTAGGCGCTGGTTCTTGGTCGTCTCCGACATCGTCGTCTATACCGTCGATGTCTTCGGAGTCGTAGTCTAGCATGTCGGTTAGATCGTCGACAGTGGCCACAAAGTGGGTGGTGGGTGGGGTTTGAATTTCTTCGTCGTCCGCATCCCAACTGTCCTAACCGCAGTCCGGCCAGGGCCTCCTGATAGCGAGAGTATTTCAGCGAATTCAGGATGTCGCCGAAAGGTAAGTGTTGAGAGATGTCCGCAGCGGTGAACTCCATGATCGGCGCCTAATCGGTTGGAGGGGGCGCGGGAGGTTCGGAGTCCGGCGAGGAGTCCGGCACCTCGGAGTCACGAGCTTCACAAGGGACAAGGTCAGTATTCGGCTCCATCGCCGTAGATGTTGTAGCCCCCGAGGTGGTGTCTAGCCACCCGTCCTCGATCTGCGCAGCCGGCTCCGAATTGAGGATCGGAGCGGACTCATGTGCAGCCTCCAGGGCACTATCCGGCAGCAGAGCTAAATCATGCTCATTGCGACAGTGTGGCGCGCTCGGCTGTGGCTCGAATCCATTGAAGATCAAGTCTCCACGGATGTCAGTCGTGAAGTTTAGACTTCCAAATCTGACCTGACGGCCAGGGGTGTAACTTTTGATCTGCTCCAGATGGCCAAGCGAATTGGCCCGCAGTGCAAAGCCGCCGAATACGAAGATCTGTCCAGGGAGAAAAGTCTCACCCTGGACTGCGCCGTTGTTGATGATCGAAGGAGCCATCGAGCCTATTGGGGACGACGCAGAGGAACTCTCACTGAAAGCACCAATGTCGGTGTCAAAACCGGCGGATCTCGGGTAGGGGGTCCCGAACTGTGCGTCTAGGCGGATGGTAACAGGAGACAAGGGACACGATGCTTTACCCAGGTTCGGGCCCTCTTGATGGAGGTAAAACCCTACGTCCTGCTTGATTAATATTGATGATGTGGGTATTACAAGAGTAGATCTACCACGAGATCAAGGAGGCTAAACCCTAGAAGCTAGCCTATGGTATGATTGTTGTTATTATTGTTGTGTCCTACGGACTAAAACCCTCCGGTTTATATAGTCACCGGAGAGGGCTAGGGTTACACCGAGTCGGTTACAATGGTAGGAGATCTACATATCCGTATCGCCAAGCTTGCCTTCCACGCCAAGGAAAGTCCCATCCGGACACGGGACGAAGTCTTCAATCTTGTATCTTCATAGTCTTGGAGTCCGGCCGATGATGATAGTTCGGCTATCCGGACACCCCCTAGTCTAGGACTCCCTCACCCATCTTTTTATCCTCGATGGCAACAATACGATACGTGCCTTGCTGCCCCTGCTGTCACTGGGAAAGGACACCGCAAGATTGAAGCCAACGCTAAGCACTTCTCCCATTGCAAGAAAGATCAATCTAGTAGGCCAAATCAAACTGATAATTCGAAGAGACTTGCAAAGATAACTTAATCACACATAAAAGAATTCAGAGGAGATTCAAATATTTCTCATAGATAAACTTGATCATAAACCGACAATTCATCGGATCTCGACAAACACACCACAAAAAGAGTGACGTCGAATAGATCTCCAAGAAGATCAAGGAGAACATGGTATTGAGATTCAAAGAGAGAGAAGAAGTCATCTAGCTAATAACTATGGACCCGAAGGTCTGTTGTAAACTACTCACAACTCATCGGAGAGGCTATGGTGTTGATGTAGAAGCCCTCCATGGTCGATTCCCCCTCCGGCGGAGCACTGGCGAAGGCTCCAAGATGGGATCTCGTGGATACATAAGATTACGGTGGTGGAAATAGTTTTTCGTGGTCTCCTTTGATGTTCTCGGGGTACGTAGGTATATATAGGAGGAAGAAGTAGGTCGGTGGACGCCCGAGGGGCCCACGAGATAGGGGGCGCGTCCAGTAGGGGGGCGTGCCCTCCACCCTCGTGGCCGCCTTGATTGCTTCTTGACTTGCACTCCAAGTCCTCTGGATCACGTTCGTTCCAAAAATCACGCTCTCGAAGGTTTCATTCCGTTTGGACTCCATTTGATATTCCTCTTCTTCGAAACACTGAAATAGGCTAAAAAACAGCAATACGGGCTGGGCCTCCGGTTAGTAGGTTAGTCCCAAAAATGATATAAAGGTGAAAGTAAAGCCCATAAACATCCAAAACGGGTAATATAATAGCATAGAACAATCAAAAATTATAGATACGTTGGAGACGTATCAAGCATAAGCTTAATTCCTGCTCGTCCTCGAGTAGGTAAATGATAAAAACAGAATTTTTGATGTGGAATGCTACCTAGCATAATTCTCAATGTAATTTTCTTTATTGTGGCATGAATGTTCAGATCCAAATGATTCAAAATAAAAGTTCATATTGACATAAGAAATAATAATACTTCAAGCATACTAATCAAAGCAATCATGTCTTCTCAAAATAACATGGCTGAAGAAAGTTCATCCCTACAAAATCATATAGTTTGGCTATGTTTCATTTTCATCACACAAAATACTCCCATCAAGAACAACCCCGATTTCAGCCAAGCAATTGGTTCATACTTTTTAACGCGCTTTAGCCTTTTTCAACTCTCACGCAATACATGAGCGTGAGCCATGAATATAGCACTATGGGTGGAATAGAATATGATGATGGAGGTTGTGTGGAGAAGACAAAAAAGGAGAAAGTCTCACATTGACGAGGCTAATCAACGGGCTATGGAGATGCCCATCAATTGATGTCAACATGAGGAGTAGGGATTGCCATGCAACGGATGCACTAGAGCTATAAATGTATGAAAGCTCAACAAAAGAAACTAGTGGGTGTGCATCCAACTTGCTTGCTCAAGAAGACCTAGGGCATTTTGAGGAAGCCCATCATAGGAATATACAAGCCAAGTTCTATAATGAAAAATTCCCACTAGTATATGAAAGTGACAACATATGAGACTCGCTATATGAAGAACATGGTGCTACTTTGAAGCACAAGTGTGGAAAAAGAGATAGTAACATTGCCCCCTTTTATTTTTTTAAATTTTTTTGGGCCTTTCTTTTTTTTTGGCCTTTCTATTTTTTTTGGCCTTTCTGTTCTTTATTTGGGGACAATGCTCTAATAATGATGATCATCATACTTCTATTTATTTACAACTCATGAATTACAACTCAAAACTAGAACAAGATATGACTCTATATGAATGCATCCGGCGGTGTACCGGGATGGGAAATGAATCAAGAGTGACATGTATGAAAATTTATGCATGGTGGCTTTGCCACAAATACGATGTCAACTACATGATCATGCAAGGCAATATGACAATGATAATGTGTGTCATGATGATGAATGGAACGGTGGAAAGTTGCATGGCAATATATCTCGGAATGGCTATGGAAATGCCATGATAGGTAGGTATGGTGGCTGTTTTGAGGAAGATATAAGGAGTTTTATGTGTGATAGAGCGTATCGTATCACGGGGTTGGATGCACCGGTGAAGTTTGCACCAACTCTCAAGGTGAGAAAGGGCAATGCACGGTACCGAAGAGGCTAGCAATGATGGAAAGGTAAAAGTGCGTATAATCCATGGACTCACATTAGTCATAAAGAACTCATATACTTATTGCAAAAGTTTTATTAGCCCTCGAAGCAAAGTACTACTACGCATGCTCCTAGGGGGGAGGTTGGTAGGAGTTAACCATCGCGCGCCCCCGACCTCCACTCAACGGAAGGCAATCAAAAGAGCACCCTATGCAATAAATTTGTTACACAACTTTTACCATACGTGCATGCTACGGGACTTGCCAACTTCAACACAAGCATTCTTTAAATTCATAATCACCCAACTAGCATGACTCTAATATCACTACCTCCATATCTCAAAACAATTATGAAGTATCAAATTGATCATAGCATCCAATTCACTTCATATGATAGTTTTTATTATACCCAACTTGGATGCTCATCATTCTAGGACCAGTTTTATAACCATAGCAAATACCATTCTGTTCTAAGAGACTCTCAAAATAATATAAGTGAAGCATGAGAGATAAAAAATTTCTTCAAAATTAAGCCACCGCCGTGCTCTAAAAGATATAAGTGAAGTACTAGAGCAAATACTATCTAGCTCAAAAGATATAAGTGAAGCACATAGAGTATTCTAATAAATTAGAATCAAGTGGGATTCTCCCAAAAGGTGTGTACAGCAAGGATTATTGTGGAAAACTAAAAATCGAAGACTAATATCATACAAGACGGTCCAAGCAAAACACATATCATGTGGCGAATAAAAATATAGCTCCAAGTAAAGTTACCAATAAACGAAGATGAAAGAGGGGATGCCTTCCGGGGGCATCCCCAAGCTTAGGATTTTGTCTATTCTTGAATATCTTGGGGTGCCATGGGCATCCCCAAGCTTAGGCTCTTGCCACTCCTTATTCCATAGTCCATCAAATCTTTACCCAAAACTTGAAAACTTCACAACACAAAACTCAACAGGAAATCTCATAAGCTCCGTTAGTGAAAGAAAGAAAAACCACCACATAAGGTACTGTAATGAACTCATTATTTATTTATATTGGTGTTAAACCTAATGTATTCCAAGTTCTATATGGTTCATACCACTTAATACTAGCCATAGATAAATCAAAATAAGCAAACAACACAAGAAAAGCAGAATCTGTCAAAAACAGAACAGTTTGTAGCAATCTGTAACTCTCGAATACTTCTGGAACTCTAAAAATCCTACCAAAATAGTAAGTCCTGGGAAATTTATCTATTGATCTACATCAAAAAGAATCAATGCAAAAGCACATTTCTGTGAATTAACAAAATTATTTTCGTGCGTGCAAAGTTTCTGTTTTTCAGCAGAATCAAATTAACTATCACCATAGGTTATCCTATAGGTTCTACTTGGCACAAACACTAATTAAAACATAAAAACACATCTAAATAGAAGGTAGATGCAAAATTTATTACTAACAGAAACAAAAACAAAAAAAACAAATAAAATTGGGTTTCCTTCCCACTAGCGCTATCGTTTAACGCCCCTAGCTAGGCATAAAAGCGAGGATAGATCTAAGTAGTGCCATCTTTGGTTTTCAGTTTTTTAGCGGAGTCATGCTCGAATCCGGGAGGTTCTTTATGTTTCCATTCATACCCAGAAATTTTTAAATCTAAAGAATCCAACTGCTTATTGCAAATAGTAATCAACATATTCATGCGGTGAAGATTTCCGCTAACACTTTTAAGAGGCTCAAGAGACTTTTGTAATATTTTTGTTACTTCACAAATCTTTTCAAAAACTTGTGTCTCTTCTTGGGTAGGATGTGGCCCTCCCTTTTGAGGTAGTGTTCCCACTATTCCCTCTATAATTTCATGCGCAATACTGGGATCAATTTCAATAAAATTTCCTTTGGCAATGCAATCCAATAGTTGTCTATGGGACATATTCAACCCAACAAAAAAATTGCAAAGTAAGATTCTAAAATTCACCTCTAGGGTGCAGTTACAGTAGGACTCCATCATTCTATACCAAGCATCTTTTAAGTTTTCTCCTTGCCTTTGCTTGAAGTGAAGAATTTAAAACTCGGGAGACATAGGAGCGGATAATGGACTAGCCATAGCGACGAGCACACAAAAGGCAAGCGAAAGAGAGAGGAGATTGGGAAACAGAGGGCGAATAAAATGGCAATGGTGAAGTGGGGGAGAGGAAAACGAGAGGCAAATGGAAAATAATGTAAATGCGAGGGAGATAATTTTGTGATGGGTACTTTGTATGTCTTGGCTTGAGCGAAGACCTCCCCGGCAACGGCGCCACAAATCCTTCTTGCTATGTCTTGAGCTTGTGTTGTTTTCCTTGAAGAGGAAAGGGTGATGCAGCAATAGTAGCGTAAGTATTTCCCTTAGTTTTTGAGAACCAAGGTATCAATCCAGTAGGAGGCTCCTCAAAAGTCCCACACACCTACACAAACAAACAAGAACTCGCAATCAACGCAATAAAGGGGTTGTCAATCCCTTCACGGCCACTTGCGAAAGTGAGATCTGATAGAGATAATATGATAAGATAAATATATTTTTGGTATTTTATAATATAGATTGGAAAAGTAAAGATGCAAATAAAAGTAGATTGAAAGCTTATATGATAAAAGATAGAGCCGGGGGCCATAGGTTTCACTAGTGGCTTCTCTCAAGATAGCATAAGTATTACGGTGGGTGAACAAATTACTGTCGAGCAATTGATAGAAAAGCGAAAAAGTATGAGATTATCAAGGCATGATCATGTATATAGGCATCACGTCCGTGACAAGTAGACCGACTCCTGCCTGCATCTACTACTATTACTCCACACATCGACCGCTATCCAGCATGCATCTAGAGTATTAAGTTCATAAAGAACAGAGTAACGCATTAAGAAAGATGACATGATGTAGAGGGATAAACTCATGCAATATGATATAAACCCCATCTGTTTATCCTCGATGGCAACAATACAATACATGTCTTGCTGCCCCTGCTGTCACTGGGAATGGATACCGCAAGATTGAACCCAAAGCTAAGCACTTCTCCCATTGCAAGAAAGATCAATCTAGTAGGCCAAACCAAACTGATAATTCGAAGAGACTTGCAAAGATAACTTAATCACACATAAAATAATTCAGAGGAGATTCAAATATTTCTTATAGATAAACTTGATCATAAACCCACAATTCATCGGATATCGACAAACACACCGCAAAAAGAGTTACATCGAATAGATCTCCAAGAAGATCAAGGAGAACATGGTATTGAGATTCAAAGAGAGAGAAGAAGCCATCTAGCTAATAACTATGGACCCGAAGGTCTGTGGTAAACTACTCACAACTCATCGGGGAGGCTATGGTGTTGATGTAGAAGCCCTCCATGGTCGATTCCCCCTCCGGCGGAGCACCGACGAAGCCTCCAAGATGGGATCTCGCGGATACAGAAGGTTACGGTGGTGGAAATAGTTTTTCATGGTCTCCTTTGATGTTCTCGGGGTACGTGGGTATATATAGGAGGAAGAAGTAGGTCGGTGGACGCCCGAGGGGCCCACGAGATAGAGGTCGTGCCTAGTAGGGGGGGCGTGCCCTCCACCCTCGTGGCCTCCTTGATTGCTTCTTGACTTGCACTCCAAGTCCTCTGGATCACGTTCGTTCCAAAAATCACGCTCCCGAAGGTTTCATTCCGTTTGGACTCCGTTTGATATTCCTTTTCTTCGAAACACTGAAATAAGCACAAAAAAACAGCAATACGGGCTGGGACTCCGGTTAGTAGGTTAGTCCCAAAAATGATATAAAAGTGTAAATTAAAGCCCATAAACATCCAAAACGGGTAATATAATAGCATGAAACAATAAAAAATTATAGATACGTTGGAGACGTATCACCCACTCCCTTCTGCCATCCTTTGGTCCTGCTGGCTAGGGGTCGGCACTCCTGTGAGGCCCCTGGTGGTGTCGTCCGAAGCAGCCCCGCGCCGAGGGGGCATGTTCGGGGCGGTGCGGGCTGCCCCACGAGGTTGGTCGGTGTCGAGAGGCTCTTCGTGGTCCCTGGGAGGGGGCGCGCGGTTGTGTCGGGGATGAGCGCGCGCCCCTACCATAGCCTATGACGTGGGGAGGGTGCAGAACAGCGCCGCCCCTTTGCATGCCGCATCAAGCAGTTCGGCGACCCGCTCCAGCAAGGGCGTCACGGTCGCTCTCAAGCAGCCTGCACCGCAGGAGCTCATGAGCCACGATGACCATTGCGCGCATGTTCGCTTGTTCCCTGCGCGAGTGCGGAGCAGTTGTTGCAGCGTAGTTTGCAGATCGCGCGGCTGCGCGACTGCGGCACGGCGGCAGGGGAGAAGGCTACGACGCGCGCCCCGCGTGGCCGGTTGCCCCCGATGGAATGCGGGCCGCGAACAAGGCTGAGTGGAGGTCTTCTTCGCCGGTGGGTGCTGCCGAGGAGGTCTGGACGACCCAGTGCTCGACATGGGCTCTCGGGGCATCGGCCATGGAGGTGTCGGAGCAGTGACGGATCGAACAATGGAAGAGAGAATCCGACGCACCCCTACCTAGCGCGCCAAATGTCGGATTTCGGGATCCGGCAACCCTTGAGAGATTCGAACTCTGGGGTGTGTGCGGATATCTCAACCTGCCCAGCCTGCCTACTCGTGATCCTCCCTAGCCTAGCGCGTCAAGCTCACAAAGACACAAAGACATAGAGATTTATACTGGTTCGGGCCACTATTGTGGTGTAATACCCTAATCGAGTGTGGTGTGGTGGATTGCCTCGAGGGGCTATGGATGAACTAGTACAAAGGATGAACAAGCCTCAGGAGGTGAGGTGTTCTTGAGTTGGTGTGGTGCTCGGGTCAGAATGGATCTCCCTTCTACTATGGTGGTGGCTAAGTCCTATACATAGTGGCCTTGGTCCTCTTTCCAAATATGAGCGGGAAGGGATTCCACAATAGCAGGATTTGAAAGGGGACAAGTAGTACAGTCTATCCTGACAAAAGTAGTCTTCGCCTGCGAAAAGCCTCTGGTCGTGACGCTGTAGTGGGATCGGTGATGACCTCCGTCCTGCCGTCCTGGCGGTCTTGGTCTTGTTGCACCAGAATGGAAACCTTTGACTGATTCCTCGGGACTCCACGCCTGTGGCTTGCCTCCCTTGCACCAAAGAGGAAACCTGTGCTCTGCACTCGCCTGGCGCCCGCCTGGCCTTGGTCATCACGGCTCACATCAGCTAAGCCTAACGTGGTAGCTGCATAGAACTCTCCGCCCCTCGGGAGCCCTCCTAAGGAGGCCAACTCCTTCGGGGGTCTTGGCGTTGTCCGCCTCGTGAGGCTTGGCCCCTCGCAAGGGTCTTGTGGTGTTGATGTCGAAGCTGGGCCGTACCGGGCCGTCGATGGAGCCACGTGGTGGGACGCAGGCAGGCAGGACTGGATACCCCCAAGTCCAGGACGCCGACAAAGGCCTTCTGTTCGACCTCCTATGGTTGAAACGGTATCTTGTTCATCGGGAGGGGTCTGTGATACGTCCATTTTGCATCATGCTTTTATATCAATATTTATTGCATTATGGGCTGTTATTACACATTATATCTCAATACTTATGGCTATTCTCTCTTATTTTACAAGGTTTACCATGAAGAGGGGGAATGCCGGCAGGTGGAATTCTGGATGGAGAAGGAGCAATCATTGGAAATCTATTCTCCACAACTCCAAAAGACCTGAGACTCCACGAAACAACTTTTTGGAATTAATAAGAATTTTTGGGTAAAAGAAATAGGCCAGGGGGCCCACACCCTATCCAGGAGTCAGGGGGCGCCCCCCCTAGGGCGTGGCCCCCTATCTCCTGGGCCCCCTGGTGGGCCTCCGGCGTCCATCTTCTGCTATATCATCACTTTTCCCCTGGAAAAAATCGTGGGCAAGCTTACGGGACGAAACTCCACCACCACGAGGCGGAACCTTGGCGGAATCAATCTAGGGCTCTGGCGGAGCTGTTCTGCCGGGGACACTTCCCTCTGGGAGGGGGAAATCATCACCAACGTTATCACCAACGATCCTCTCATCGGGAGGGGGTCAATCTCCATCAACATTTTCACCAGCACCATCTCATCTCAAAACCCTAGTTCATCTCTTGTATCCAATCTTGTATCAAAACCACAAGTTGGTACCTGTGGGTTGCTAGTAGTGTATTACTCCTTGTAGTTGATGCTATTTGGTTTACTTGGTGGAAGATCATATGTTCAGATCCTTTATGCATATTATTACTCCTCTGATTATGGACATGAATATGCTTTGTGAGTAGTTACGTTTGTTCCTGAGGACATGGGTGAAGTCTTGCTATTAGTAGTCATGTGAATTTGGTATTCGTTTGATATTTTGATGAGATGTATGTTGTCTCTCCTCTAGTGGTGTTATGTGAACGTCGACTACATGACACTTCACCATTATTTGG
The DNA here is from genome assembly GCF_018294505.1 of Triticum aestivum. Classification (NCBI taxonomy): domain Eukaryota; kingdom Viridiplantae; phylum Streptophyta; class Magnoliopsida; order Poales; family Poaceae; genus Triticum; species Triticum aestivum. Next base: position 402,022,214 of record NC_057813.1, on the reverse strand, counting down.
GCCTAGAGGAAGGCATAGGGAAGTAATAAGTAGATGATGGGTTGCTAGAGTGACAGAAGCTTAAACTCTAGTTTATGCATTGCTTCGTTAGGGGTTGATATGGACCCATATGTTTAATGTTGTGGTTAGGTTTACCTTAATACTTCTTTTTGTAGTTGCGGATGCTTGCAATAGGGGTTAATCATAAGTGGGATGCTTGTCCATGTTAGGGAAGTACCCAAGTGTCGGTCCACCCACATATCAAATTATCAAAGTACCGAACGCGAATCTTACGAATGTGATGAATACTAGCTCGACGATAATTCCCAATATGTGCTCGGGAGCTCCTTCTTCATTATTAGATATTGTCCAGGCTTATCCTTTGCTACATAATGGATTGGGCCACCTTGCTGCACTTTATTTACTTTATTTACTTTTTGCTCATTACTATTTATCTTATCACAAAACTATCTATCACCTACTATTTCAGTGCTTGCAGAGAAAACCTTACTGAAAACCGCTTATCATTTCCTTCTGCTCCTCGTTGGGTTCGACACTCTTACTTATCAAAAGGACTACGATAGATCCCCTATACTTGTGGGTCATCAAGACTCTTTTCTGGCGCCATTGCCGGGGAGCGTAGCACTCTTGGTGAGTGGAACTTGGTAAGGAAACATTTATATAGTGTGGTGAAATTTTCTGTTACTTGTCACTATGGAAACTAATCCTTTGAGGGGCTTGTTTGGGGTATCTTCACCCCAACCAGAAGGGCAAAGAGATCCTCCTCAACCTACTGAACCTTCTGAAAATTATCACTTTGAGATTCCTTCGGGTATGATAGAAAAACTGCTAGCTAATCCTTTTGCAGGAGACGGAACATTGCATCCCGACTTACACCTTATCTTTGTGGATGAAGTTTGTGGATTATTTAAGCTTGCAGGTATTCCCGATGATGTTGTCAAAATGAAGGTCTTCCCTTTATCTTTGAAGGGAGATGCAATGACATGGTATAGGCTATGTGATGATGCGAGATATTGGAATTATAAGCGATTGAAGTTGGAATTTCACCAGAAGCTCTATCCTATGCATCTTGTTCATCATGATCATAGTTACATATATAATTTCTGGCCTTGCGAAGGAGAAAGCATCACTCAAGCTTGGGGGAGGCTTAAGTCAATGTTGTATTCATGCCCCAATCATGAGCTCTCTCGGGAAATGATTATTCAGAATTTTTATGCTCGGCTTTCTCTTGATAATCGCAACATGCTCGATACATCCTGTGCTGGTTCCTATATGCTGAGGACTATTGATTTCAAATGGGACTTATTGGAAAGAATTAAACACAACTCTAAAGATTGGGGTTCCGACGATGGTAAGGAGTCAGGTATGACACCTAAGTTTGATTGTGTTAAATCTTTTATGGATAACGATGCTTTCCGTGGATTTAGCTCTAAGTATGGACTTGAATCTGAGATAGTAGCTACTTTTTGTGAAACTTTTGCTACTCACGTTGATCTCCCTAAAGAGAAGTGGTTTAAATATAATCCTCCTATTGAAGTGAAAGTAGTTGCACCTATTACAGTCGAAGAAAAGACTATTACATATAGTGATCCTATTATTCCTACTGCTTATGTTGAAAAACCTCCTTTTCCTGTTAGGATAAAAGATCATGTTAAAGCTTTGACTGTTGTTCATAAGAGTAATACTAGGACCTATACACCTCATGAGCAAATTAACGTTGAACCTGGTATTGCTATGATTAAAGATCTTTTGGATGAGGACTTAGATGGGCATGTTATCTCTTTCTTGGGTGAAACTGCTAATATTGCTAGACCCGATACTAAGACACGTAGACCTGTTGTAGGCATGCCTGTTATTTCTGTTAAAATAGGAGATCATTGTTACCATGGTTTATGTGATATGGGTGCTAGTGCTAATGCGATACCTTATGATCTTTATAAAGAAATTATGCACGATATTGCACCTGTTGAATTAGAAGACATTGATGTTACTATTAAGCTTGCCAATAGGGACACCATTAAACCTATTGGGATTGTTAGAGATGTTGAAGTCTTGTGTGGGAAGATTAAATACCCTGCTGATTTTCTTTTTCTTGGTTCCCCACAAGATGATTTTTGTCCCATTATTTTTGGTAGACCCTTCTTGAATACTGCTAGTGCTAAGATTAATTGTGAAAAGAATATTGTCACTATTGGCATAGATGGTATGTCTCATGAGTTTAATTTTGCTAAATTTAGTAGACAACCTCGTGAAAGGGAACCACATAGTAAGGATGAAATTATTGGTCTTGCTTCCATTGCTGTTCCACCAACTGATCCGTTAGAACAATATTTGCTAGACCATGAAAACGATATGTTTATGAAGGAAAGGGAAGAAATAGAGGAAGTGTTCCTTAAACAAGAACCTATGCTGAAACATAACCTTCCCGTTGAAATTCTTGGGGATCGCCCTCCACCCAAGGGTGATCCCGTGTTTGAACTCAAACCATTACCTAATAATCTAAGTATGCTTATCTTGATGAAAAAGAAATATATCATGTTATTATTAGTGCTAACCTTTCAGAGAAAGAAGAAGAAAGATTACTGAAAACTCTGAAGAAGCACTGAGCTGCTATTGGATATACTCTGGATGATCTTAAGGGCATTAGTCCCACATTATGTCAACACAAAATTTCAGTAGAGAAAGATGCCAAGCCAGTTAGAGATCCTCAAAGATGATTAAATCCCAAAATGAAAGAAGTGGTAAGAAAGGAGATACTAAAACTCCTTGAGGCAGGTATTATTTATCCCGTTGTTGATAGTGAATGGTAAGCCCTGTCCATTGTGTCCCCAAAAAGGGAGGTATTGCCATTGTTCCTAATGATAAAGATGAGTTGATCCCGCAAAGAATTATTACAGGCTATAGGATGGTAATTGATTTTCGAAAGTTAAATAAAGCTACTAAGAAAGATCATTACCCTTTACCTTTTAGTGATCAAATGCTAGAAAGGCTATCCAAACACACACATTTTTGCTTTCTAGACGGTTATTCTGGCTTCTCTCAGATACCTGTATCAGCGGGGGGTCAATCTAAAACTACTTTTACTTGCCCTTTTGGTACCTTTGCTTATAGACGTATGCCTTTTGGTTTATATAATGCACCTGCTACCATTCAAAGATGCATGATGGCTATATTTTCTAATTTTTGTGAAAAGATTTGTGAGGTATTCATGGATGACTTCTCCATCTATGGATCCTCTTTTGATGATTGTTTGAGCAACCTTGATCGAGTTTTGCAGAGATGCGAAGACACTAGTCTCGTCCTAAATTGGGAAAAGTGTCACTTTATGGTTAATGAAGGCATTGTCTTGGGGCACAAGATCTCCGAGAGAGGTATTGAAGTTGATAAAGCCAAAGTTGATGCTATTGAAAAGATGCCATGTCCCAAGGACATAAAAGGTATAAGAAGTTTCCTTGGTCATGCCGGCTTTTATAGGAGGTTCATTAAGGACTTTTCTAAAATCTCTAGGCCTCTAACCAATTTATTGCAAAAAGATATTCGTTTTGTCTTTGATGATGATTGTGTAGAAGCATTCGAAACACTTAAGAAAGCTTTGATCACTGCACCCATTGTTCAGCCACCTGATTGGAATTTACCTTTTGAAATTATGTGCGATGCTAGTGATTATGTTGTAGGGGCTGTTTTAGGGCAAAGAGTCGATAAGAAATTGAATGTTATCCATTATGCTAGCAAGACTCTTGATACTGCCCAGAGAAATTATGCTACCACTGAAAAAGAATTCTTAGCAGTTGTGTTTGCATGTGATAAGTTTAGCACTTATATTGTTGATTCCAAAGTTACTATCCACACAGATCATGCTGCTATTAAATATCTTATGGAAAAGAAAGATGCTAAGCCTAGACTCATTAGATGGGTTCTCTTGTTCCAAGAATTTGACTTGCATATTATTGATAGAAAGGGAGCTGAGAACCCCATTGTAGACAACTTGTCTAGGTCAGAGAATGTTCTTGATGACCCACTGCCTATTAATGATAGTTTTACTGATGAACAATTAGCAGTCGTCAATGCTTCTCGTACTTCTCCTTGGTATGCTGACTATGCTAATTACATTGTTGCTAAATATATACCGCCTAGTTTCACATACCAGCAAAAGAAAAAGTTCTTTTATGATTTAAGACATTACTTTTGGGATGATCCACACCTCTATAAAGAAGGAGTAGATGGTATTATTAGACGTTGTGTGCCTGAGCATGAACAAGAACAAATCCTATGCAAGTGTCACTCTGAATCCTATGGAGGACACCACGCTGGAGATAGAACTGCACACAAGGTATTACAATCTGGTTTTTATTGGCCTACTCTTTTCAAAGATGCTCGTAAGTTTGTCGTATCCTGTGATGAATGTCAAAGAATAGGTAACATCAGTAGACGTCAAGAAATGCCTATGAATTATTCTCTTGTTATTGAACTGTTTGATGTTTGGGGCTTTGATTATATGGGACCTTTTCCTGCCTCCAATGGTTATGCACATATTTTAGTTGATGTTGATTACATTACTAAGTGGGTAGAAGCTATTCCAACTAGTAGTGCTGATCATAACACTTCTATTAAAATGCTTAAAGAAGTTATTTTTCCGAGGTTTGGAGTCCCTAGATATCTTATGACTGATGGTGGTTCACACTTTATTCATGATGTTTTCCGTAAGATGCTCGCTAAGTATGATGTCAATCATAGAATCGCATCTCCTTATCACCCGCAGTCTAGTGGTCAAGTAGAGTTGAGCAATAGAGAGCTCAAATTAATTTTGCAAAAGACTGTGAATAGATCTAGAAAGAATTGGTCCAAAAAACTTGATGATGCATTATGGGCCTATAGAACTGCATACAAAAATCCTATGGGTATGTCTCCATATAAGATGGTTTATGGAAAAGCGTGTCATTTACCTCTTGAACTTGAACATAAAGCATATTGGGATATTAAAGAGCTCAATTATGACTTCAAACTTGCCGGTGAGAAGAGGTTGTTTGATATTAGCTCACTTGATGAATGGAGAATCCAAGCATACGAGAATGCCAAGCTTTTCAAAGAAAAAGTCAAACGCTGGAATGATAAGAGGATACAAAAGCGTGAGTTTAACGTAGGAGATTATGTGTTATTGTTCAACTCTCGTTTAAGAATTTTTGCAGGAAAACTTCTCTCAAAATGGGAAGGTCCCTACGTTATCGAGGAGGTCTATCATTCTGGTGCTATAAAAATCAACAACTTCGAAGGCACAAATCCGAGGGTGGTAAATGGTCAAAGAATTAAACATTATATTTCAGGTAATCCTATCAATGTTGAAACTAATATTATTGAAACCATAACCCCTGAGGAATACATAAGAGACACTTTCCAGAACGTTCCAGACTCCCAAAAGGCATAGGTACGTGGTACGGTAAGTAAACCGATTCCAAAACAACTCTAATGTCAATTTTTATCAGTTTTGGATTATTTAAAGATTTTAGGAAGAAAGAAGTAGTCCGAAAGGGACACAAGGCTCCCATGAGAGAGGAGGGCCCCCCCTGTAGGGCGCGCCCCCTGTCTCGTGGGCACCCCGTGTGCCTCTCGGACTCTGTTTTCTTGTATGTTACATACTTTGGTCGGTAAAAATTCATTATATATACTCCCGAAGGTTTTGACCACCATATCACGCAAATATCCTATGTTCTCGTTTCGAGTTGTTCCTGTTGCAGAATAAAGTAAGATGTCTTCTCAGGAATCAGTTGGGGAGAGCCGGTTGTCTCACCCAATGCCAGGTCCAGGAGAAAATAGTGATGCCTACCAATTTGGACCATCAACGGAGGATGAGATGGAGGCTGATTTGAAAAGGATAGATGCCATGGAGGAAGATCAAGAAGTTACCTCTCGTCTGCAAGCAGAATTCACTATGGGGGAACTACCTAGCCTGGCTGTCCCTACTTCGGTCACTCCTTCCAACCCTAGATTTCTTTCTTATGAAAATATGAAAAAGAGTTTTTCTTGTTCTCCAGAAGCTATGCAGCATCCTTGGGTAAAAGGAGCTTTGTCCGTTACGGGCAAGCTCCGTAAAGAAAATATGGACCTCAAACAACAAGTAAATAAGCTCGAGGAGGAGAACCGTATCCTGAAGGGCATCATCGCCAAGAAGATCATAACACCGACCGTGAAGAAGGAGAAATAATCACATGGGTATGGGCACTCCCCTTGGCAACTGCCAAGCTTGGGGGAGGTGCCCCGGTATCGTATCACCATCACACTCTTATCTTTACCGCTTTATTTAGTTCGATCCTTTTAGTAGTATCTTGATATATTAGTTCAAAGTTTTGATATCAAGTAGTTTTGAGTTTTTCATTGTGATCTCTTTATGTAATCGAGTCCGTGTGCTATCTATAATAAAGATTAGTGTTGAGTCAAGGGCTTTGCTATGTTTCTATGATCTTGAGAAAGTAGAAAGAACAAAAGATTTCATATTGATCTTATGGATAGTGATAACTTCACACATAGAAAGTATGAAGCATAAAAATTGTTGAGAGTTGATGAATGTAGCCTTGGTCATCGTTGCAATTAATAGGAAGTGATAAGGAAAGAGGGGTTCACATATAAATATATTATCTTGAACATCTTTTATGATTGTGAAGCACTCATTAAGTATGACATGCTAAAAGAGTTGACGTTGGACAAGGAAGCACTACTAGGGAAAATCCTAGCAGCAGCGCGGGTTTTGGGCCTATCAGTAGCGCGGGTAGGAGCGCTACTGATAAGGCGCTACAGCTAATGCTTAGCAGTAGCGCGTCTGGACCCACGCTACTGCTAAATTGACTTAGTAGCAGTGCTTCTTCAGAACATCGCTACTGGTAATTAGTAGTAGCGCTTCTCCTCTCCCACGCTACTACTATTATTTAGTATTTTATTTCTTTTCTATTTCATGTTGTATTCATACACCTTTACACAAGTTTTCATACAACAGGAATTTAGAGATTGTTTTTACATCATAATGAGTTATTACATCATGGGGTGAAAGAACCGTGGACTAGTTTCAAGTGGATGTCCATCCACTTGAAACTAATCCACGGTTCTTTCACCCAATGATATAATAATATCATCATCATCATCATCATATCATTAACAACTTATCATCATAATACATCATTGTCATATAACACCTCCTCAAGATCATTGTTTTCATCATTGACATCACATAACACCTCCTCAAGATCATCATTATCAACTCTAACACATTACCACATAATAAACATATTGTACCTCATAGGACCTATTACATTCGATTAAGACCTACAACATTTTCTAAGGTAAAATAGCAAAAAACAAGATAGCCCCTGACTCTCCATTATGGAGAATGGAGATTAGCCTGTCTCCAATTCTTGCCTTTCGCTGAATGTTACTTCCAAGAACCTCCTTGCGAATGTCCATACATTTCTTCCATTCTTTTATGATCATGTGTTCACGGGTTTTAGAAATCCGATATGCACAGGTGAGCTCCGTAGATTTACCTGGCAGTATGTTCAGAACTGAGAGGTGACCATGCAGAGACATCAGATGAGGCACACAATCCATCAGGAGTTTCTGTTGAAAAACATATAATAACTTCGTAGTTAGCAATGATGTACTAGTTTTAGAAGTATGCAAAAGATGCACGGATGTCGTAATAGTAAAAAATCTTACCAGGGTATCTCCAGAGAAGTTATCATGGTTCAACACATGCACTAGTGGCACGTATTCACCATAATTTGGAGGAGTTTGATAATAGTCATTGTAATTCTCAAGAAGAGTACAAAATGCGATCAGATGATTTTTCTCCTTATACGTTAATTCGGTGCCATCGGTGTAGTGGGTTTTATCTACCATCTTCCGCACAGTCTTTGAAGAATCAAAATAAGCTGTCAATGGAAATAAGCTATCAACTATTTTGAAATAAACAATATAAATTAGTTAATAACTATGTTTGAGAAACTCACATAGTGGTACAATCGGAAGCGTATCAACAAGGACCCAAATGTCCATATTGTCTTCCTCGCTGTCAGGATCACCAAGATCCATGGTGATAATCATACCCTCATAAAAACCATACATTTTGCAAAGTGCTTCCCAATTTTGGCAACCAAAATGGGTTACGCTCTGAGCATTGCACAGATTTACTTCAAAATCCATATCATGATGGGTCCTTAGGTGTATTTTCTTTGTTTCGAAATTTCATGGTCTTCAAAACCCATCCTCTCCAAGACATGGCGTCTTGCATGGCATGGGATAAGCTAGTCGAATTGTAAAATATGAAAATTAGACGTTGAAATAGTTGAAGTCATGCTTAATTACGAAAAAAACACTTGTCGTTGTTGCGTACCGTTTCACAATCGAAGGTCTCCTCGAGCTTAATGTTGAAGCGCCGATCTTCGTTGTCACAGCCCTAGAATATTGTTTGTAAATAGTTGCATCTTCATCCAGGCATCATATTTAAATTTCTGAAACTTGAACTGAGGAATTTTGGAAGCCTCAAAGACTTAAATAAAAGAGGGGCAAAGAACCCTGGAAAATGCATTCAATGTTTTCAAAATGGCCTTAAATAATGTTGGTTATATTTTGGCAAGGGTTTTGCACCAAACCAAAAATAATGAACATTTTTGAGGAATATTTTGAGCACTGAATTTAAATCATTACTTTATTTGCATTTGGAACTATATTCATAATTTGTATAGAATATATTTCCAAATACCCTGAAACATTTTATGTGCTTTTGGAAAAGTCCATTAAGCAGCATAAATATTTTCAGAGGAGTTTTTGGCATTGTTTGAATTATTCTTAAATTCAAAACAGTGGCAAAAGAATTAAATAAAAGAAAAACAGAACAGAATTATATAAAACGGAGCAGAAAGCCTACCTGGCCTTACCCGTGCAGCCCACCAGAGCCGGCCCAGCTCCCCCACCTGGCCGGCCCAGCCCACCTCCTCCCCCTTGTCATCTTCCTCCCCTCGCACCGAAGCATCTCGGTGGCGAGCGCCGATGCCGCCTCGGCCACCTCCTGCTTCCACCGAGGCGTTCCCGAGCCTCCCCCTCACGCCTCGTGTCCCCTCGCCCCTCTTCCTCCCTCGCTGCTCCCTCTCTCTTCCCCGAACACTCTCCCCCTCCTCTGTTCCCCTCCCCGAACGGAGCCGCCGCCACCGACGAGAGCCACCGTGGCTACCGGCCACCCCACGGCTCACCGACGCCCCAGGAAGCTCCGCCGGTCCTCCCTCTACCTCCTCAACGAGCCACGAGACCCCGGACGTGCCGCAACACCGCCCTCGATGTCTTCTTCAACCTCGGGACCGCCGGCCATCTTCGTCAAATTCGTCGGCTCCGGTGCCTCCCCGAGCTCCCCAAGGCCACCGTCGCAACCCCTGTGAGCTCCACTCCGTTTCCCCTCCTTCATTTTACTCGTTCCTGTGCCGTAGCACCCCCGGCCACATTCCCGAGCACCGCCGTCCGCCATGGCCGCGTAGCTCTCCTGACCCGAGCCCCTCTGCTCGAACCCGTGGCACCAGCGCGCTTCTGGTGGCCCGCGGATGCCGTCTGGACCATCAGTTTCTCTCCTAGCGCGCCGCAGCCCAACCCCGCACATGGCCGAACTCCGGCCGCCGCCTCGGGCTACACTCCGGCGAACCCCGGCCACCCCCGCACCTCCCGTTGGTCCCCCTAGATGCGCACGGGCGGGGGCTACCTCCTGGTGCCCTTGGCGCGTCGATCCGATGCCCCTAGCGCAAGTCCGGCGTTCCCCCGCCGTGTGGAATGGTCGCCGCCGGCGAAACTCCGGCAGGAGCTGACGTGGCTCCGTCATTAGGAGCTAACCCAGCTAATTAAACAACCCACAGCCACTGACAGTGGGCCCCACCCCTGGTCAAACCCCAGTCAGCGTTGGGTTTGACCGGGATTAGCTCCTGTGTCACTGACGTGTGGCCCCCACACGTCAGGTTTGACCCGAGCCAGCCCAGTTGACCCTGCTGACGTCACTGTGACGTGGTGCTGACGCCATAATCATTTCTGGATTTAATATTAATCAGGAAATTTCAGAAAATGCCCCAAACTTCAATAAATCATAGAAAATTAACCGTAGCTCCAAATTAAATAAATTATATATGAAAAATTATCAGAAAAATTCAAGGAATCCATCTGTACCATTTTCATGCATGTTAGGACAACTTATAGCTGCTGTTTAGCACAAATCATATAAATGGCATTTAAATAATCACATATGGAGTTTGAATTTGAATCTTGTATTCAAACCAACTTCATTTAATCTGTTGCTAGTTACATTAGCTCAAAACACATTCATTTTGCCATGTCATGATCATGCATCATATTGTGCATTGCATTGATTGTGTTCCCTTCTGTGTTGCCGGTATTTGTCCCCTCTCGATAGACGTGATACCGATGATGTGATCGTTGACACTGATGAAGACTCAATGTTATCTTCAGAAGTGCCAGGCAAGCAAAACCCCCTTGTTCATTCCGATACAATCCCACTCTCTCGCTCCTGCTCTCTTTTGCTGCATTAGGACAACAACGATTCAACTGTTACTTGCTGCGGTAGCTGAACCCCTTTATCCTTTGCATGACCTGTCATTGCCACAGTAAATAGATGAAACCCACTAGCATGAGTAGGAGTTGTTTGAGCCCTGATGTGCCTACTCATTTATGTTTGTTGTCATGCCTGCTACTGCTTAGAGTTGAGTCAGGTCTGATTCATCGGGGATGAATCAAAGGCGTGTGAACCTGTCCTGATGTGCGTGAGCTAAGTGTGTGAACACGATTTGGTAAAGGTAGCGGTGAGAGGCCATGTAGGAGTACATGGTGGGTTGTCTCATTGCAGCCGTCCTCAGGAACTGAGTTCTGTGTTTGTGATCCATGATTTCAGTTACTACCACGCATTGGGCCCGAATCCAATGGACCCTCTCGGCTTCTTGATCACCCTTGTCCTCTGTCCAAGAGTTGCAAGTACTTTCTGGTGTTTGTAGTATGCTGGAGGCCGTGCGTAGCGCTGACCGTAGGGGTGGGCTGTGATGCGGTAGGCACATGGCCGGGTAAACCGGGCGCCCGTTTGGTGTCACGGAACCCTGTACACATCGTTTGGGGCTGTGAGCGAAACTCCGGCCGGATCTCCTCATGGATGGAACCCGAATAGGCGATAAACCTGGACTAGAGACTTAGGTGATTAGGTAGGTCGTGGCCGACACCCACGTTGGGCTTCCGCTTGAAGGCTGCCGAGTACATGTTGTGTAAACGGCGGTAAGTGGTGAGAGCGTGCGTGAAGAAGTACACCCCTGCAGGGTTAACATCATCTATTCGAATAGCCGTGTCCGCGGAAAAGGACTTCTGGGTTGCTTATATCAGTTCATAGACAAGTGAAAGTGGATACTCTAAAATACGCAAGATAAGCGTGAGTGCTATGGATGGCGCTCTCGTAGGGAGACGGGAGCGGATCCATAGTGGTGTATTGATATGGTGAATATGTGGACTCGTGTGCGCCACCTCAAAAGAGTTACATCGCAGTCGTAGTTTAGGATAGCCACCGAGTCAAAGCTGGCTTGCTGCAGTTAAACCCCACCATCCCCTTTGTTGATAATGATGCATATGTAGATAGTTCTGATGTAAGTCTTGCTGGGTACATTTGTACTCACGTTTGCCTATTTATGTTTTTGCAGAGAGACTTCGGTCTCGCTAGTAGTTCCGCGTGGACTTCGACGTTTAGCTTGTTACCTCAGCTACGATCTTGTGCCCCGGCAGGATTTGGTAGATAGTCAGGCTTCTCAGCCTTTTTCAGTTATAGATGTCTGTACCCAGACCTGATAGCTTCCGCTCGTGCTTGATTTGTATGCTTTGATTGTTGGGTCATGAGACCCATGTTTGTAATATCTCGCTCCTCGGAGCCTATTGAATAAATTACTTGAGTCGTAGAGTCATGTTGTGACGCCATGTTGTATTTGCACATATTGAGCATATTGTGTGTATGTTATTGAAATGCTTGATATGTGTGGGATCTGACTATCTAGTTGTTTATCTTTAGTAGCCTCTCTTACCGGGAAATGTCTCCTAGTGTTTCCATTGAGCCTGGGTAGCTTGCTACTGCTCCGGAACACTTAGGCTGGCCGGCATGTGTCCTTCTTCGTTCCTGTGTCTGTCCCTTCGAGGAAATGTCACACGATGAATACCGGAGTCCTGTTAGCCCGCTACAGCCCGGTTCACCGGAGTCCTGCTAGCCCAGTGCTACAGCCTGGATTCACTCGCTGATGACCGACACGTTCGATGCTGGGTCATGGATGCCTGTCCCTGTAAGTCTGTGCCACTTTGGGTTTACGACTAGCCATGTCAGCCCGGGCTCCTTATCATATGGATGCTAGCGACACTGTCATATACGTGTGCCAAAAGGCGCAAACGGTCCCGGGCAAAGGTAAGGCGACACCCGTGGGAATACCGTGCGTGAGGCCGCAAAATGATATGAGGTGTTACATGCTAGATTGATATGGCATTGAGTCGGGGTCCTGACAGCGTTGGTATCAGAGCTTGACTGCCTGTAGGATTACCAAGCCAGACTGGTCGAAGTTGAGTCTAGAAATTCTTTAGTTATATAAGGGAATTGATTGTGGATGGAACGTAAGGCTCTTTTTACTCCTTATACCTTATGCCCTTCTGATCTGAGTCATCTTATCTTTCTTACGGGGATTAAGAACTAGGCTATCTCTTCTTTCTATCAGGATCACGTGTCACTAATCTGTAGACTTATAAGATTGTTGGATTTAAGTCTCAGTTCAGTTCCTACTACTTCCGTATGTTAATTGTTGATCTCGAAACCTTGATATTGTGCTTCTGAGTGGTTATGCCACCATTTTTGTGAATGTCTCAAATCTTTTCTGAGCATTATAGCCGTTATGCTGTCCGAGTCATCCTAGGTTTCTAAATAGTCTGATGCATTTGCAAAATCCTTTCCCTCTGGTTTCGATGTTCCTTTATGCCAGCTCAATCACACTAATTGTTGAGTTGAGGTATTCTATTGCCTTGACATTTATGTCGGAATTATTATTATGACCCTAGGTGTCTTAGGGGATCATCTAGTGGTCTAGCCATGATCTGTGTTCCTAGTGTGATGATTCCGGCCTTTATTCTCGAAAGCATCCCGTGATGCTACTTAGTAATAGGTATTCTGTTCCTGGGTTCTTGAACCCGAGATTCACTCTACTTACTTCATGTTGATAGTAATTGCTAGCGCCTTTAGGATATTAGTAACCTTTGCGACAGTCCTTGAAGTCCGTGGTATCTTCTTCTTCCAAATACCATGAACTACTTATGGCAGAAGTTCCTCGTTGAACTGAAATATCACAACCAGAGTGCTCTTGATGAGTTCTCCATTATATATTGTGGCTCTGCCAGTTCTACCTCTCTGCATGGGTTATCTGGAAGATATGTTGAATTCGTTCGACATGCCAAACCATGCATCCACAACTCAGAAAATCGTATGTTTCTTTGAGTTGTTCTCTTTAGTTGCATTCTGACCCTCGTCTATCAATTGATAGTCAAGAGTATGCATGCATTCGTTTATCGATGCCTATTACCCTTGAGGTCCGTCAAGCCATTCTGTCCTGAATGACTTGGAGAAACAAACTCCAGTACCTCTTCCATATCCAGGATTGGGTCAAAGAAGTTATGCTCCGCAGATCAAAGTGCCAATCCAGCTTCTGGTCTGTTCTACCTTGAAGTATTACCATCTTTATATCAGGAATATCATGGGAATTGCACACCATCTTATGAATTCTTGACGCAGTAATACTTCTGATCATCATTGATAATTTCTCGGTTTCCGTGTTATTGTAACCGGAATGCCGACAAATGAATTGTGATGTGTGAAATCAATACTCCCAGCAACCTCGTTGCTTGGTAGTTAAAGGATAATAATTTCATTCTTAGCATGTTGGTTTTTGAATCATCCTTCTAAGACTGATCGTGCTACCTAGTCCTTATTTCGGTGCACCCTTCGATTGATGAGTTAGGATCTTGTCAAGTCCTCACTCATTTGATCATATCGTCTTGCCCTCAAAAGCGAGATTGTTCTCGAGCTTAGTAACATATCGGTGGTTCGTGATTTTTCGAATATCTTCTCGGAAGCATTACCAGGTTGTCCCCTGACTGTTATGTTGAGCTCGTGATCAAGTTGGTTTCTTGTGAACCACCTTCTCTCCAAGAATCGGTGTTAGATATCCCTGAGCTAGTTGCTTAAGCTAGACAACAACTTGGAGAGTTGGAAGATAAAAGCTTGCCTGACTTAGTTCGTTCCAAAGGGATATTCTTGTGTAGTGTGTGTTGAAGAAAGATGATATCTTCATCGATTGGTCCTTGTGATCAGTTGCTGGACCTATTGTCTTATCAATCCTTTGATTTGAGTGTGGGCTATCGTCAAATGAAATCAGTACCAACGATGCTCGTAATGTTGTCTTATTCGTGGTTGATCCCTCGAGCATACACCATTACATCTTTGGTCTGACCAATGCTATCACCGTGTTCACTTAACTATGGAATTCCTTTTAAAAGGAAACCTAGATGAATTGTTGTTGAGCCCATTGACAACATCCTTATCTCCTCCATGATTTTGTTGAACATTAAGCTAGTGTTGGAAACTTCTGAAAGCATTTGTTCATGCTAGCTCATGAAGCATATGTTTGGATAAAGGTAGTGACTTCCTTTAATTCATGTCCATCTGATGCAAGTTGCCGCCGTGGATTCGAGAAAGTCAATGTTGCTTCCTTTGGAATCATTCCAAATCAGTCATGCACACGTGCGAAGAATGCTGTGGTTTGAAGACTTGCAACCTTCAATCTATATGTGTCCCGAGCACACCAAGCCACTGATTGATTTGTTCAAGGAGAAGGAGTTCCTTCATAAGAGCTAATCCGGACTTATGTAAGGATTTCGATACCCTCGTTGATGGTTCCCCCTCCTGAACTCGGTAGTGTTTTATTATAAGACTACTTTGTGGTCATGCTTGTCTGGAACAACGTGTTCACATGTTTGTAGCAGAACCAGCTCATGTTTTGGAGCTTACTATCGTAGTTCATTTCCCGAGAATCTCGCAACGTCATCTCGTCGATTTGTGTTGCAAACTTTCGTTTTTCTTCCAAGACTCGATGAGTCTGGAATATCCTGACACCAACCAGATCTGAATCTCAGGCAGATATGATGGTTGGAACATTTCCCCAAGAACTATAATATTGGTCTCTCGATAACCGGTAAGGTGGATGTCGTGGCCAACACACCCATCCGGTAGACCTATTATTATAGTATCTTGTTTGAGGAAGTTGGCCACCTCCCCATAAGGATTTCGTAGGATTTACCTCCCTAGTTGTTCCTTATGGATTCTTGTGCTCCCGAAGTCCGACCTTTACTTGATGTTCTAGATACCAGACCATTTCTATGAATGGGTTACACTAGCACATCAAGGAGAACATTAGAAGCGGAGTGCTAAATGTCTCTCGGTCGATCATCCAGATTTTGTTCCTTGGCTTCGCTAAGGTGAAATCTGAGAAGGTGTTATCTTCCTTTGCATCTGCATCCTCCATCACCATTCATCATGGTAGTACGTTGTGTTACCGGACCCTTGACACGGATGTTGGTAAAACCTTGATGATTATGGAATTGCTCAAGTTCTTGAGAGCACGCACAAGCGCTAGGTGTTATCATCGACACTAACTAGGTTTGCTCTCAGTTCCCTCGGCAATGCTATGACCTTTTCAAACAGTGAATTCACTCTCTATTGTTGGGTTCTTCCCCCAGTTACCAGAATCATTCCCAGCATTTGCATTTTGTTCCCAGCTTGCACCGCCAATGTGCCATTCTACCATGGGTCTCTTCCATCTCCGGTGATAAGGAAATTCATCCATTACGTTGTCTTCAACAAGGTAATCCACATCATCCAAGTCCGAGTATGCCATTCTACCGACCCCCGCCAATCGATTGTTGTGATTTGCCTTAGGCTGATATAGAGAGTCTCAATGATCTCTATATCAAAGGTAATTCTTTTTGCCACTTAAGATAATAATCTACGAATCACCCTCCTCCAGGATGTTTCATCGTGGTATCATGGCAATTCAACTCCTCGCTATGTTGACAACCGATCACCACATTCTTAAGTCTGGAATCGTTGTCTACCTAGTGAACCTTCGTCATCTGTTCCACTCCATTCCTCTAGAGGTGTGCTTCGTCTCTCAGCTCGAGAGATGTTGCTATGTCCCATTCCGTCAGTTAATCCTGAGTTGTTCGATCTTCGAGAAGATCGACCCTTCTAGAGTCTCCTTCTTCCCTCCATGTCATGTTGACAGGATTTCTCAGAGCAAGACTTCAAGACAATGATGGTGATCGAACCAACGTTCCTATGAAGTGCAACCTGGATCGTGAAGATTGTACTAGTTGCGTTCCCCCTTCACCTTACCCTACGCTTGAATCTCGGGACGAGATTTTTGTTTAGTGGGGGTGAGTTGTCACAGCCCTAGAATATTGTTTGTAAATAGTTGCATCTTCATCCAGGCATTATATTTAAATTTCTGAAACTTGAACTGAGGAATTTTGGAAGCCTCAAAGACTTAAATAAAAGAGGGGCAAAGAACCCTGGAAAATGCATTCAATGTTTTCAAAATGGCCTTAAATAATGTTGGTTATATTTTGGCAAGGGTTTTGCACCAAACCAAAAATAATGAACATTTTTGAGGAATATTTTGAGCACTGAATTTAAATCATTACTTTATTTGCATTTGGAACTATATTCATAATTTGTATAGAATATATTTCCAAATACCCTGAAACATTTTATGTGCTTTTGGAAAAGTCCATTAAGCAGCATAAATATTTTCAGAGGAGTTTTTGGCATTGTTTGAATTATTCTTAAATTCAAAACAGTGGCAAAAGAATTAAATAAAAGAAAAACAGAACAGAATTATATAAAACGGAGCAGAAAGCCTACCTGGCCTTACCCGTGCAGCCCACCAGAGCCGGCCCAGCTCCCCCACCTGGCCGGCCCAGCCCACCTCCTCCCCCTTGTCATCTTCCTCCCCTCGCACCGAAGCAGCTCGGTGGCGAGCGCCGATGCCACCTCGGCCACCTCCTGCTTCCACCGAGGCATTCCCGAGCCTCCCCCTCACGCCTCGTGTCCCCTCGCCCCTCTTCCTCCCTCGCTGCTCCCTCTCTCTTCCCCGAACACTCTCCCCCTCCTCTGTTCCCCTCCCCGAACGGAGCCGCCGCCACCGACGAGAGCCACCGTGGCTACCGGCCACCCCACGGCTCACCGACGCCCCAGGAAGCTCCGCCGGTCCTCCCTCTACCTCCTCAACGAGCCACGAGACCCCGGACGTGCCGCAACACCGCCCTCGATGTCTTCTTCAACCTCGGGACCGCCGGCCATCTTCGTCAAATTCGTCGGCTCCGGTGCCTCCCTGAGCTCCCCGAGGCCACCGTCGCAACCCCTGTGAGCTCCACTCCATTTCCCCTCCTTCATTTTACTCGTTCCCGTGCCGTAGCACCCCCGGCCACATTCCCGAGCACCGTCGTCCGCCATGGCCGCGTAGCTCTCCTGACCTGAGCCCCTCTGCTCGAACCCGTGGCACCAGCGCGCTTCTGGTGGCCCGCTGATGCCGTCTGGACCATCAGTTTCTCTCCTAGCGCGCCGCAGCCCAACCCCGCACATGGCCGAACTCCGGCCGCCGCCTCGGGCTCCACTCCGGCGAACCCCGGCCACCCCCGCACCTCCCGTTGGTCCCCCTAGATGCGCACGGGCGGGGGCTACCTCCTGGTGCCCTTGGCGCGTCGATCCGATGCCCCTAGCGCAAGTCCGGCGTTCCCCCGCCGTGCGGAATGGTCGCCGCCGGCGAAACTCCGGCAGGAGCTGACGTGGCTCCGTCATTAGGAGCTAACCCAGCTAATTAAACAACCCACAGCCACTGACAGTGGGCCCCACCCCTGGTCAAACCCCAGTCAGCGTTGGGTTTGACCGGGATTAGCTCCTGTGTCACTGACGTGTGGCCCCCACACGTCAGGTTTGACCCGAGCCAGCCCAGTTGACCCTGCTGACGTCACTGTGACGTGGTGCTGACGCCATAATCATTTCTGGATTTAATATTAATCAGGAAATTTCAGAAAATGCCCCAAACTTCAATAAATCATAGAAAATTAACCGTAGCTCCAAATTAAATAAATTATATATGAAAAATTATCAGAAAAATTCAAGGAATCCATCTGTACCATTTTCATGCATGTTAGGACAACTTATAGCTGCTGTTTAGCACAAATCATATAAATGGCATTTAAATAATCACATATGGAGTTTGAATTTGAATCTTGTATTCAAACCAACTTCATTTAATCTGTTGCTAGTTACATTAGCTCAAAACACATTCATTTTGCCATGTCATGATCATGCATCATATTGTGCATTGCATTGATTGTGTTCCCTTCTGTGTTGCCGGTATTTGTCCCCTCTCGATAGACGTGATACCGATGATGTGATCGTTGACACTGATGAAGACTCAATGTTATCTTCAGAAGTGCCAGGCAAGCAAAACCCCCTTGTTCATTCCGATACAATCCCACTCTCTCGCTCCTGCTCTCTTTTACTGCATTAGGACAACAACGATTCAACTGTTACTTGCTGCGGTAGCTGAACCCCTTTATCCTTTGCATGACCTGTCATTGCCACAGTAAATAGATGAAACCCACTAGCATGAGTAGGAGTTGTTTGAGCCCTGATGTGCCTACTCATTTATGTTTGTTGTCATGCCTGCTACTGCTTAGAGTTGAGTCAGGTCTGATTCATCGGGGATGAATCAGAGGCGTGTGAACCTGTCCTGCTGTGCGTGAGCTAAGTGTGTGAACACGATTTGGTAAAGGTAGCGGTGAGAGGCCATGTAGGAGTACATGGTGGGTTGTCTCATTGCAGCCGTCCTCAGGAACTGAGTTCTGTGTTTGTGATCCATGATTTCAGTTACTACCACGCATTGGGCCCGAAACCAATGGACCCTCTCGGCTTCTTGATCACCCTTGTCCTCTGTCCAGGAGTTGCAAGTAGTTTCTGGTGTTTGTAGTATGCTGGAGGCCGTGCGCAGCGCTTACCGTAGGGGTGGGCTGTGATGCGGTAGGCACGTGGCCGGGTAAACCGGGCGCCCGTTTGGTGTCACGGAACCCTGTACACATCGTTTGGGGCTGTGAGCGAAACTCCGGCCGGATCTCCTCATGGATGGAACCCGAATAGGCGATAAACCTAGACTAGAGACTTAGGTGATTAGGTAGGTCGTGGCCGACACCCACGTTGGGCTTCCGCTTGAAGGTTGCCGAGTACATGTTGTGTAAACGGCGGTAAGTGGTGAGAGCGTGCGTGAAGAAGTACACCCCTGCAGGGTTAACATCATCTATTCGAATAGCTGTGTCCGCGGAAAAGGACTTCTGGGTTGCTTATATCAGTTCATAGACAAGTGAAAGTGGATACTCTAAAATACGCAAGATAAGCGTGAGTGCTATGGATGGCGCTCTCGTAGGGAGACAGGAGCGGATCCATAGTGGTGTATTGATATGGTGAATATGTGTACTCGTGTGCGCCACCTCAAAAGAGTTACATCGCAGTCGTAGTGTAGGATAGCCACCGAGTCAAAGCTGGCTTGCTGCAGTTAAACCCCACCATCCCCTTTGTTGATAATGATGCATATGTAGATAGTTCTGATGTAAGTCTTGCTGGGTACATTTGTACTCACGTTTGCCTATTTATGTTTTTGCAGAGAGACTTCGGTCTCGCTAGTCGTTCCGTGTGGACTTCGACGTTTAGCTTGTTACCTCAGCTACGATCTTGTGCCCCGGCAGGATTTGGTAGATAGTCAGGCTTCTCAGCCTTTTTCAGTTATAGATGTCTGTACCCAGACCTGATAGCTTCCGCTCGTGCTTGATTTGTATGCTCTGATTGTTGGGTCATGAGACCCATGTTTGTAATATCTCGCTCCTCGGAGCCTATTGAATAAATTACTTGAGTCGTAGAGTCATGTTGTGACGCCATGTTGTATTTGCACATATCGAGCATATTGTGTGTATGTTATTGAAATGCTTGATATGTGTGGGATCTGACTATCTAGTTGTTTATCTTTAGTAGCCTCTCTTACCGGGAAATGTCTCCTAGTGTTTCCATTGAGCCTGGGTAGCTTGCTACTGCTCCGGAACACTTAGGCTGGCCGGCATGTGTCCTTCTTCGTTCCTGTGTCTGTCCCTTCAGGGAAATGTCACGCGATGAATACCGAAGTCCTGTTAGCCCGCTACAGCCCGGTTCACCGGAGTCCTGCTAGCCCAGTGCTACAGCCTGGATTCACTCGCTGATGACCGACACGTTCGATGCTGGGTCATGGATGCCTGTCCCTGTAAGTCTGTGCCACTTTGGGTTTACGACTAGCCATGTCAGCCCGGGCTCCTTATCATATGGATGCTAGCGACACTGTCATATACGTGTGCCAAAAGGCGCAAACGGTCCCGGGCAAAGGTAAGGCGACACCCGTGGGAATACCGTGCGTGAGGCCGCAAAATGATATGAGGTGTTACATGCTAGATCGATATGGCATTGAGTCGGGGTCCTGACATTCGTCCAGCCGAACGAACCTGTCGCACATACCTCGATCGTCGTGGCACCAGCTACACTCCCCCAGGAGATTGTCGTCGTCCGACTACGCCATTTCCTACAATCATAATTCAAAGATTAAACTTGTACATATTCTAGCACAAGTCATGCCAGAATTCACGAAAAAATCCGGCATGACCTTTCCTAAAAAAGGACATATCGGCGCTTGAAATTTGCTGGAACGGAAATTAATCAACACTCCGACAAAACATAGGCCACTCGGAGATGTAAACTGAACATGAACGGCCACTTGGGCAACCACATATCCTATTTGAGCAATAACACAAGATATACAAGGATATTTGGCTGGTCTCACCTCGATGTCGGAGGGGGTCGGTGACTGGGACGATGGCGGGGATGTCGGAGGGGGTCGGTGACGGGGACGACGGTGGTCACCTGAAACCATATAAGTTATCACTAATACATCCCGAATAATTGCTTAAACTAAAAAATAACAACAAATATGACATGTTCAACTAGTTTTATTAATTCAACTAGTTCTTAGTAAATATAAACTTACTATAAATAGGGAAAAAACTAGTTCTTTCTAAAAATAAAGTAGTTCAACTAGTTATATTAATTATCTTACTAAAAATACATTAGTTCTATTAATTCAACTAGTTCAACTAGTTTATTAATTTACTTACTAAACTAGTTCAACTACAACTAAAGTAGTTCAACTACCACTACTACTACTAAAAATCTAGTACTAACTAAGCAACATCTAGTACTAGCTATGAACCCTATATTAACATCTACTACTACTAAATCTAGTACTAACTAGTGGCAGGGGGTGGGGGGCGACGGAGAGGTAGCTAGGGGCGGCGAGGTCGAGGGCGGTGGGAGGAGGGCTGCCGGCGGAGGAGGGAGGAGGGGCGGCCGCAGGCGGAGGGAGGAGGGCGGCGGCGGAGGAGGGAGGGGCGGCCGCAGGCGGAGGGAGGATGTGCGAGGAGGAGGGAGGAGGGAAGGAAGGAGGGGAGTACCTCGGCGGCGGACGGACGAAGGCGGCGGCGGCGACGACGCACGACGACGGTTACGCAGGCGAGAGTGAGAGTGTGAGTGAGAGGGTCGGTCGTGCGCGTGGGGATAAGGTAGGGATAGTTGTAGCGTGTTTGCCAAAAAGCGCTACAGCTAATATGAATAGCAGTAGCGCTGTTTAGTATAATGTGCTACTGCTATAACTAGCGAGGGGGGCGAGGTCATGGCAACTATAGCAGTAGCGCTGTATGTGGTGGATGCATTACTGCTATTTTCCTGTCAGCAGTGCGCTTTTGTAACACGCGCTGCTGCTAAATAGCAGTAGCGTGGTATTTTGAAGAGTGCTGCTGGTAAGATTATGTGCATAGGCTTTTCCCTAATAGTGTAAGACAACGTAATGGTTTATGTTTTCCGACATCTCAGTTAAAGTATATTGTCATTGACCTTCGAAACATGTTGAGCTTGCCTTTCCCCCTCATGCTAGCCAAATTCCTTGCACCAAGTAGAGATACTACTTGTGCTTCCAAATATCCTTAAACCCAGTTTTGCCATGAGAGTCCACCATACCTACCTATGGATTGAGTAAGATCCTTCAAGTAAGTTGTCATCGGTGCAAGCAATAAAAATTGCTCTCTAAATATGTATGACTTGTTAGTGCAGAGAAAATAAGCTTTGTACGAACTTGTTGTGGAAGTAATAAAAGTGACGGATTGCATAATAAAGGTCCACATACAAGGGGCAATATAAAGTGACGTTCTTTTGCATTAAGATTTTGTGCATCAACTCTAAACGCACATGACAACCTCTGCTTCCCTCTGCAAAGGGCCTATATTTTACTTTATGTTTTACTTTATGCTCGAGTCAAGGTGATTCTCACCTTTCCATTTTTATTTTTATCCTTTGGCAAGCTCCTCGTGTTTGAAAGATCATGATACATATATCCAATTGGATGTAAGTTGGCATAGGCTATTATTGTTGACTCCACCTAAAGGTGAATGCGTTGGGAGGCAACACAATAAGCCCCTATCTTTCTCAGTGTCCGGCTGAAACTCGATAACCACAAGTATTGTGTGAGTGTTAACAATTATAGGGGACTACAAGATAGTTGAGTATGTGAGCTTGCTGAAAAGCTCTATTATTGACTCTTTCTGATGTTACGATAAATTGCAATTGCTTCAATGACTGAGATTATAGTTTGTTAGTTCCCAATGAAGATTTTGAACCATACTTGACATTGTGAATTGCTTATTACTTGAACATAGGAAATCATATGACAAAATCCAAATATATTGTTGTTATTAGAATGATCATGATGCCCTCATGTCCGTATTTTATTTTTATCGACACCTCTATCTCTAAACATGTGGACATTTTTTTGATTTCGGCTTCCGCTTGAGGACAAGCGAGGTATAAGCTTGGGGGAGTTGATACGTCCATTTTGCATCATGCATTTATATCAATATTTAATGCATTATGGGCTGTTATTACACATTATATCTCAATACTTATGGCTATTCTCTCTTATTTTAAAAGGTTTACCATGAAGAGGGGGAATGCCGGCGGCTGGAATTCTGGCTGGAAAAGAAGCAAACGTTGGAAACCTATTCTGCACAACTCCAAAACAACTGAGACTCCATGAAACAACTTTTTGGAATTAATAAGAATGTATGGGCAAAAGAAATAGGCCAGGGGGCCCACACCCTGTCCAGGAGACAGGGGGCGCCCCCCCTAGGGCGCGTCCCCTTATCTCCTGGGCCCCCTGGTGGGCCTCCGGCGTCCATCTTCTGCTATATCATCACTTTTCCCCTGGAAAAAATCATGGGCAAGCTTACGGGACGAAACTCCGCTGCCACGAGGCGGAACCTTGGCGGAATCAATCTAGGGCTCTGGCGGAGCTGTTCTGCCGGGGACACTTCCCTCCGGGAGGGGGAAATCATCACCAACGTCATGACCAACGATCCTCTCATCGGGAGGGGGTCAATCTCCATCAACATCTTCACCAGCACCATCTCATCTCAAAACCCTAGTTCATCTCTTGTATCCAATCTTGTATCAAAACCACAAATTGGTACCTGTGGGTTGCTAGTAGTGTTGATTACTCCTTGTAGTTGATGCTATTTGGTTTACTTGGTGGAAGATCATATGTTCAGATCCTTTATGCATATTATTACTCCTCTGATTATGAATATGAATATGCTTTGTGAGTAGTTACGTTTGTTCCTGAGGACATGGGTGAAGTCTTGCTATTAGTAGTCATGTGAATTTGGTATTCGTTCGATATTTTGATGAGATGTATGTTGTCTCTCCTCTAGTGGTGTTATGTGAACATCGACTACATGACACTTCACCATTATTTGGGCCTAGAGGAAGGCATAGGGAAGTAATAAGTAGATGATGGGTTGCTAGAGTGACAGAAGCTTAAACCCTAGTTTTTGCGTTGCTTCGTTAGGGGTTGATATGGACCCATATGTTTAATGTTGTGGTTAGGTTTACCTTAATACTTCTTTTTGTAGTTGCAGATGCTTGCAATAGGGGTTAATCATAAGTGGGATGCTTGTCCGTGTTAGGGCAGTACCCAAGTGCCGGTCCACCCACATATCAAATTATCAAAGTACCAAACGTGAATCTTACGAACGTGATGAAAACTAGCTTGACGATAATTCCCAATATGTCCTCGGTAGCTCCTTCTTCATTATTAGATTTTGTCCAGGCTTATCCTTTGCTACATAAAGGATTGGTCCACCTTGCTGCACTTTATTTACTTTATTTACTTTTTGCTCGTTACTATTTATCTTATCACAAAACTATCTATCACCTACTATTTCAGTGCTTGCAGAGAAAACCTTACTGAAAACCGCTTATCATTTCCTTCTGCTCCTTGTTGGGTTTGATACTCTTACTTATTGAAAGGACTACGATAGATGCCCTATACTTGTAGGTCATCAGTCTGGTGTATTGCAAAATGGAGGAAACGGACTTCTCTTCGACCTCCTACGGTCAAAACGGGGTCATGTTCATCAGGAGGGGTGTGGCGTACCGCAAAACAGAACTCCACGGGGCTACTGTTCATCCACCTCGACCTCCTCCAGCCTCCATGGGCTACTATTCATTCACTGTCGACCTCCTCCAGCCTCCACCTGCTATTGTTCATCCACGGCGTCTCTCTCCTGCCTCCACGGGCTCATGTTCATCCACGGGCTCCTGTTCATCCAGCCTCCACCAGCTACTGTTCAACCAGCCCTCCACGGGGTCCTGTTCATCCAGCCTCCATCGGCTACTATTCAACCAGCCCTCCACGGGGTCCTGTTCATCCACCCCCAACCGGCTCGATCGGGGTCCTGTTCATCCAGCGGCAAGAGCCTCTACTACCACGGGGTCCTATTCATCCAACCCCCACCGGGAACTGTTCATCCAACCCCCAACAACACTCACTGTTCATCAAGATGCAGCAGGTTCAATCGGCTTCAGTTAGCAGCAGTAGCAAAGGAATCGCTCGATCGAGTTCAGTTAACAGCCAGGGTAATGGGGAATGTTGCATGGGAAACAAAAAATTTCCTACGCTCACCAAGATCAATGTAGGAGATGGACATCTATGAAAGGAGAGCTCGGCCTCGTGTATGTCTAGCGCCCACCCTGGCGTGGGGGATCGGCTGGGGCCCTCTCCTAGCGCGTGCCTTGGGTCCATCGCGACAGGAACGTAGGCTTTCGGGTTGTTCGCACCAGGGGTGCAGCCTGGCTGCCTAACGCTCCCGCTCCCTTCTGCTATCATTTGGTCCTGCTGGCCAGGGGTCGGCACTCCTACGAGGCCCCTGGTGATGTCGTCTGAAGCAGCCCCGCTCCGAGGGGGCATGTTCGGGGCGGTGCGGGCTGCCCCACGAGGTTGGTCGGCGTCGAGAGGCTCTTCGTGGTCCCTCAGAGGGGGCGCACGGTTGAGTCGGGGATGAGCGCGTGCCCCCACCATAGCCTGCGACGTGGGAAGGGTGCAGAATGGCGCCGCACCTCTGCATGCCGCATCAAGCAGTTCGACGACCCGCTCCAGCAGGGCGCCGCGGTCGCTCTCAACCAGCCTGCACCGCAGGAGCTCATGGGCCACAATGACCGCTGCCCGCATGTTCGCTTGCTCCCTGCGCGAGTGTGGAGCAGTTGCTGCAGTGTAGTTCGCAGATCGCGCGGCTGCGCGGATGCGGCACGGCGCCAGGGGAGAAGGCTACGACGCGCGCGCCCCACGGCCGGTTGCCCCCAGCAGAACACGGGCCACGAGCAGGGCTGAGTGGAGGTTTTCTTTGTCGGTGGGTGCTGCCGAGAAGATCTGGACGACCTAGTGCTCGACGTGGGCTCTCGGGGCGTCGGCCATGGAGGTGTGGGAGCAGTGGCGGATCGAACAAGGGAAGAGAGAATCCGACGTACCCCTACCTAGCGTGCCAAATGTCGGTTTTTGGGATCCGGCAACCCTTGAGAGGTTTGAACTCTCGGGTGCCTGCGGAGATCTCAGCCTGCCCAGCCTGCCTACTCGCGATCCTCCCTAGCCTAGCGCGTCAAGCTCACAAAGACACAAAGACACTGAGATTTATACTGGTTCGGGCCACTATTGTGGCGTAATACCCTAATCCAGCGTGGTGTGGTGGATTGCCTCGAGGGGCTATGGATGAACTAGTACAAAGGATGAACAAGCCTCAGGAGGTGAGGTGTTCTTGAGCTGGTGTGGTGCTCGGGTCGGAATGGATCTCCCTTCTACTATGGTGGTGGCTAAGTCCTATATATAGTGGCCCTTGGTCCTCTTCCCAAATATGAGCGGGAAGGGATTCCACAACGGCGGATTTTAAAGGGGACAAGTAGTACAGTCTATCCTGACAAAAGTAGTCTTCTCCTGCGAAAAGGCTCTGGTCATGACGCTGTGGTGGGCTCAGTGATGACCTCCGTCCTGCCGTCCTGGCGGTCTTGGTCTTGTTGCACCAGAATGGAAACCTTTAGCTGATTCCTCGGGACTCCGCGCCTCTAGCTTGCCTCCCTTGCACCAAAAAGGAAACCTGCGATCTGCACTCGCCTGGCGCCCGCCTGGCCTTGGTCGTCATGGCTCATGTCAGTTGAGCCTCATGAGGTAGCTGCATAGAACTCTCCGCCCCTCAGGAGCCCTCCTAAGGAGGCCAACTCCTTCAGGGGTCTTGGCATCATCCGCCTCGCGAGTCTTGGCCCCTCACAAGGGTCTTGTGGTGTCGATGTCGAAGCTGGGCCGTACCAGGCCGTCGATGGAGCCACGTGGTGGGCCATAGGCAGGCAGGACTGGATACCCCCAAGTCCAGGACGCCGACAAAGGCCTTCTATTCGACCTCCTACGGTTGAAACGGTATCCTATTCATCGGGAGAGGTTTGGTGTACCGCAAAACGGAGGAAATGGACTTCTCTTCGACCTCCTACGGTCAAAATGGGGTCCTGTTCATCGGGAGGGGTGTGGCGTACCGCAAAACGGAACTCCACGGGCTACTGTTCATCCACCTCGACCTCCTCCAGCCTCCACGGGCTACTGTTCATTCACTGTCGACCTCCTCCAGCCTCCACCTACTACTATTCATCCACGACGTCTCCCTCCTGCCTCCACAGGCTCATGTTCATCCATGGGCTCCTGTTCATCCAGCCTCCACCAGCTACTATTCAACAAGCCCTCCACGGGGTCCTGTTCATCCACCCCCAACCGGCTCGATCAGGGTCCTGTTCATCTAGTGGCAAGAGTCTCTACTACCACGGGGTCCTGTTCATCCAACCCCCACCGAGAACTGTTCATCCAACCCCCAACAACGCTCACTGTTCATCAAGAGGCAGCAGGTTCGATCGGCTTCAGTTAGCAGCAGTAGCAAAGGAATCGCTCGATCGGGTTCAGTTAACAGCCGGGGTAATGGGAAATGTTGCATGGGAAACAAAAATTTCCTACGCTCACCAAGATCAATCTAGGAGATGGACATCTACGAGAGGAGAGATTGTATCTACATACCCCTTTCGGTGATGCTGGTCATCACCCGGTACCCCTGGAACAATTCCGGACTCCAATACCCTTCATCCAATATATCAATCTTCACCTCCAGACCCTTCCGGAGTTCCTCGTCATGTCCAGGATCTCATCCGGGACTCCATACAACCTTCGGTAACCACCATAACAACTCAACTATACTTATATCGTCACCAAACATTAAGTGTGTAGACCCTGTGGGTTCGAGAACTATGCAGACATGACCGAGACACCTCTACGGTCAATAACCAATAGCGGGACCTGGATGCCCATATTGGTTCCTAAATATTCTACGAAGATCTTATCGGTCGAACCTCGATGTCAAGGACTCAGCTAATCCTGTATGCAGTTCTCTTTGACTATAGGTATGTCACTTGCCCGAGATTCGATCGTCGGTATCTCCATACCTAGTTCAATCTCGTTACTGGCAAGTCTCTTTACTTGTTCCATAATACAATATCTTGTGGCTAACTCATTAGTCACATTGCTTGCAAGCTCATTGTGATACAGTATTACCGAGTGGGCCCTAAGATACCACTCTGTCATACGGAGTGACAAATCCCAGTCTTGATCCATGCCAACTCAACATACACCCTCAAAGATACCTGTAGAGCACCTTTATACTCACCCAGTTACATTGTGATGTTTGGTATGCACAAGGTACTCCTTCGGTGTCAGTGAGTTGCATGATCTCATGGTCATAGGAACATATACTTGACATGCGTAAAATGATAGCAATAAACTTGACACGATCATATGCTACGTTTATAGTTTGGGTCTTGTCCATCACATCATTCTCCTAATGATTTGATCCCGTTATCAAATGACAACTCATGCCTATGGCTAGGAAACTATAGCCATCTTTGATCAACGAGCTAGTCTAGTAGAGGCTCACTAGGGACATGTTGTTGTCTATGTATCAACATGTGTATATGAGTTTCCGATCAGTACAATTCTAGCATGGATAATAAGCGATTATGATGAACAGGGAAATATGATAATAACCAATTTATTATTGCCTCTAGGGCATATTTCCAACAGTCTCCCACTTGCACTAGAGTCAATAATCTAGTTCACATCGCCATGTGATTAACACTCATAGTTCACATCGCCATGTGACTAATATGAAGAAATTATGCCCTAGAGGCAATAATAAAGTTGTTATTTTATATTTCCCTGTATCATGATAAATGTCTATTCTTCATGCTAGAATTGTATAAACCGGAAACTTGATACATGTGTGAATATATAGACAAACCACCGTGTCCCTAGTATGCCTCTACTTGACTAGCTCGTTAATCAAAGATGGTTATGTTTCCTAGCCATAGACATGTGTTTTGATTTGATGAACGGGATCATATCATTAGGAGAATGATGTGATGGACAAGACCCATCTGTTAGCTTAGCATAATGATCGTTGAGTTTTATCGCTACTGCTTTCTTCATGTCAAATACATATTCCTCTCACTATGAGATTATGCAACTCTCGGACACCGGAGGAATGACTTATGTGCTATCAAACATCACAATGTAACTAGATGATTATAAAGATGCTCTACAGGTATCTCCGAAGATGCTTGTTGGGTGGGCATAGATCGAGATTAGGAATTGTCACTCCAGGTATCGGAGAGGTATCTCTAGGCCCTCTCGGTAATGCACATCATACGTGTGGGACCAGGCTATCCCGTCAAATCCTGCAACAGTCGCGCGTAGCATACGTGGCGAAAAAGGGGGGCACGGGAATCAAGGAATCACTATTTATCCGCTCCGCCCGCTTCGGCTCACCCCGTCTAGCGCGCTTCCCTGAAATTTCGTATCTCGCAGAATCCAAGATACACTGCAGGCAATCGCGCCCAGGATCCCACGCTCCAACACGACACTCGGCACAAAAGATCAACAGTTCACTCGACCGTCCACTGAATGGATCAAGGCGACTGAGTCGACACCAAACATCGACGCGAGTTCTCAGACTCACAGAAAGCACTCGCGAGATCCCAAAGCTCAGGACAAGTTCAATTTCAGCCTATTTTGCGCTCGCACCTTAATCCTTTCGGGGCCTACTGATGAGGATACAGACCTGGGGTAGGGTCATAGGCCTGACCTATACACCCTACCCAAGGTCATTACCCCAAAAGATAAAAAGACCAAGAATCCATTTGACAGTATAATCACTCGACCGTCATTCCCCACTTTCACTCGACCGTGTGGGGAATGACTCGACTACATCAAAGACCAGGAGTCGGAAGAACGCACAATGGCCGGGCATTCACTCCCTAGTCTTCATGAGCATTAAGAGTATTTAAGACTGGTGTTACTAGTAACACTAGCCCTTTATGTACATTAAGCCCCTTGTAATGGAGGTGGGCTGGGGTCCTGGCGCACTCTATATAAGCCACCCCCCTCCTCTGGGACAAGGGTTCGCACCCCCTGTAACACAACACACATAAACTAATCGACCGCCTCCGGGCACCGAGACGTAGGGCTGTTACTTCCTCCGAGAAGGGCCTGAACTCGTAAACCTCGTGTGTACATCTTCGCCATAGCTAAGATCTTGCCTCTCCATAGCTACCCCCCCTTTCTACTGTCAGACTTAGAACCACGACAGTCCCAGATGAGGTCACGGACATGACGAGGAGTCTCAAAATGGTCGAAAGGTAAAGATTGATATATTAGAAGGCTACATTCGGACACCGAAATGGTTTCGAGAAGTATCAGATAAATTTTGGAGTACCGGGAGGTTACCGGAACCCCGCGAGGGACTATTGTGCCTTCATGGGCCCTAGTGGAGAGAGGAGGCTGGCGGCCAGGTGGAGGCGTGCGCCCCCCCCCCCCCCAAGCCCAAACCAAATTGGACTAGGGGTGGGGGCACGGCCCCTTTCCTTCTTCTCCTCCACCTCTTTCCACTTCCCCTCTTCTCCAGACAGGAAGGAGGAATCCTACTAGGACTGGAAGTCCTAGTAAGACTCCCCCCATGGCGCGCCCCCTCTAGGTCGGCCGCCTCCTCCCCCCTCCTTTATATACAGGGGCAGGGGCACCCCAAAACACAACAGTTGTTCTCTTAGCCATGTGGTGCCCCCTCCACTATTTACTCCTCCGATAGTATCATCGTAGTGCTTAGGCGAAGCCCTGCGCAGATCACATCATCAACACCGTCATCATGCCGTCGTGCTGACGAAACTCTCCCTCGACCCTCTGCTATATCAGGAGTTCGAGGGACATCATCGAGCTGAACGTGTGCTGAACACGGAGGTGCCGTACGTTCGGTACTTGGATCGGTTGGATCGTGAAGACGTTCGACTACATCAACCGCGTTAACCTAACGCTTTCGCTTTCGGTCTACGAGGGTACGTGGACACACTCTATCGTTGCTATGCATCTCTTAGATAGATCTTGCGTGATCTTAGCAAATTTTTAAGGAATTGCATGCTATGTTCCCCAACAGTGGCATTCGAGCCAGGTCTATGCGTAGATAATATGCACGAGTAGAACACAAAGAGTTGTGGGCGATAATAGTCATACTACTTACCACCAATGTCTTACTTTGATTCGGCGGTATTGTTGGATGAAGTGGCCCGGACCAACATTACATGACCATGTTCATGAGACCGGTTCTACCGACATGCTTTGCACACAGGTGGCTGGCGGGTGTCTGTTTCTCCAACTTTAGTTGAATCAAGTTTGACTATGGCCGGTACTTGTTGAAGGTTAAAACAACACACTTGATGAAAAATCATTGTCGTTTTGATGCGTAGGTAAGAACCGTTCTTGCTAGAAGCCCATAGCAGCCACGTAAAACTTGCAACAACAAAGTAGAGGACGTCTAACTTGTTTTTGCAGGGCTTGTTGTGATGTGATATGGTCAAGACATGATGTGATATAAATTGTTGTATGAGATGATCATGTTTTGTAACAAAGTTATCGGCAACTGGCAGGAGCCATATGGTTGTCGCTTTATTGTATGAAATGCAATCGCCATGTAATTGCTTTACTTTATCATTAAGCAGTAGCGATAGTCATAGAGGCAATAGTCAATGAGATGAGAACGATGCTACGATGGAGATCAGTGCCAAGCCGGTGACGATCCAGATCATGACGGTGCTTTGGAGATGGAGATCAAAGGCACAAGATGATGATGGCCATATCATGTCACATATTTTGATTGCATGTGATGTTTATCTTTTACGCATCTTATTTTGCTTAGTACGGCGGTAGCATTATAAGATGATCCCTCACTAGATTTCAAGGTATAAGTGTTCTCCCTAGGTATGCACTGTTGCTACAGTTCGTCGTGCTGAGACACCATGTGATGATCGGGTGTGATAAGCTCTAAGTCCACATACAATGGGTGCAAGCCAGTTTTGCACGTGCAGAATATTCTGGTTAGACTTGACGAGCCTAGCATATGCAGATATGGCCTCGGAACACTGAGACCGGAAGGTTGAACCTGAATCATAGAGTAGATATGATCAACATAGAGATGTTCACCATTGAAAACTACTCCATCTCACGTGATGATCGGACATGGTTTAGTTGATATGGATCACGTGATCATTTAGATGACTAGAGGGATGTCTATCTAAGTGGGAGTTCTTAAGTAATATGATTAATTGAACTTTAATTTATCATGAACTTAGTCCAGATAGTATTTGCATGTTGTAGATCAATAGCTCGTGTTATAACTCCCGTATGGTTTTTGATTTGTTCATAGAGAAAACTAAGTTGAAAGATGATAGTAGCAATGATGCGGACTCGGTCCGTGATGTGAGGTTTATCCTCATTGTTGCACAAAAGGATTGTGTCCTTGATGCACCGCTAGGTGACAAACCTATTGCAGGAGCAGATGCAGACATTATGAACGTTTGGCAAGCTCGATATGATGACTACTTGATAGTTTAGTGTGCCATGATTTATGGCTTAGAATCGGGGCTTCAAAGACGTTTTGAATGCCACAGAGCATATGAGATGTTCCAAGAGCTGAAATTGGTATTTCAGACTCATCCCCGTGTTGAGAGGTATGAGACCTCTGACAAGTAATTCGCCTAAAAGATGGAGGAGAATATCTCAGCTAGTGAGCATGTGCTCAGAATGTTTGGGTACTACAATCGCTTGAATCAAGTGGGAGTTAATCTTCCAGATAAGATAGTGATTGACAGAGTTCTCTAGTCACCATCACCAAGTTACTGGAACTTCGTGATGAACTATAATATGCAAGGGATGACGAAAGTGATTCCCAAGCTCTTTGTGATGCTGAATCGACGAAGGTAGAAATCAAGAAAAAGCATCAAGTGTTGATGATTAAACAAGACCACTAGTTTCAATAAAAGTGCAAAGGGAAAGAAAGGGAACTTTAAGAAGAATGGCAAGCAAGTTGTCACTCCCGTGAAGAAGCCCAAAGTTAGACCTAAGCCTGAAACTAAGTGCTTCTACTGCAAAGGAGATGGTCACAGGAAGCGGAAGTACCCCAAATATTTGGCAGATAAGAGGGATGGCAAAGTGAACAAAGGTATATTTGATATACATATTGTTGATGTGTTCCTTACTAGTACTCATAGTAGCCCCTGGGTATTTGATACATGTTTGGTTGCTAAGAATAGTAACTCGAAACATGAGTTGCAAAATAAATAGAGACTAGTTGAGGGTGAAGTGACGATGTGTGTTGGAAATGGTTCCAAGATTGATAGGATCATCATCGCACAACCCCTATACTTTCGGGTTAGTGTTGAACCTAAATAAATGTTATTTGGTGTTTGCGTTGAGCATGAATATGATTAGATCATGTTTATTGCAATACGAGTATTCATTTAAAACAGAGAATAATTGTTATTCTATTTACATGAATAAAACCTTCTATGGTCATGCACCCAATGTTAATGGTTTATTGAATCTCGATCGTAGTGATACACATATTGATGCCAAAAGATGCAAAGTTGATAATCATAGTGCAATATTCTTGTGGCACTGCCGTTTAGGTCATATCGGTGTAAAGTGCATGAAGAAACTCCATGAAGATGGACATTTGGAATCACTTGATTATGAATCATTTGATACTTGCGAATCGCACCTCAAGGGCAAGATGACTAAAATTCCGTTCTCTGGAACAATGGAACGAGCTAATGACTTATTGGAAATAATACATACGAATGTATGCGGTCCGATGAGTGTTGAGGCTCGTGGCGGTATCATTATTTTCTGACCTTCACAGATGATTTGAGCATATATGGGTATATCTACTTAATGAAACACAAGTCTGAAACATTTGAAAAGTTCAAAGAATTTCAGAGTGAAGTGGAGAATCATCGTAACAAGAAAAATAAAGTTCCTACGATCTAATCATGGAGGAGAATATTTGAGTTACGAGTTTGGCCTTCATTTAAAACAATGTGGAATAGTTTCACAGCTCACGCCACCTGGAACACCACAACGTAATGGTGTGTCTGAACGTCGTAACCACACTTTATTAGATATGGTGCGATCTATGATGTCTCTTACCGATTTACCACTATCATTTTGCGGTTATGCATTAGAGACAGTTGCATTCATGTTAAACAGGGCACCATCAAAGTCCATTGAGATGACACCGTATGAACTATGGTTTGGCAACAAACCTAAGCTGTCGTTACTTAAAATTTGGGGATGCGATGCTTATGTCAAAAGGCTTGAGCCCGATAAGCTCAAACCCAAATCGGAGAAATGTATCTTCATAGGATACCCTAAGGAAACAATTGGGTACACCTTCTACCACAAGTCCGAAGGCAAGATATTTTTTGCTAAGAACGGAACCTTTCTAGAGAAGGAGTTTCTCTCAAAAGAAGTGAGTGGGAGGAAAGTAGAACTATTGATGAGGTAATTGTACATGCTCTCAATTGGAAAGTAGCTCATCCAGAAATCCATTCCCGTGATGCCTACACCAACTGGAGAGGAAGCTAATGATAATGATCATGAAACTTTAGATCAAGTTGCTACAGAACCTCGTAGGTCAACCAGAGCATGATCCGCACCAGAGTGGTACGATAATCCTATTCTGGAAGTCATGTTACTTGAACATGACGAACCTACGAACTATGAAGAAGCTATGATGAGCCTAGATTCCGATAAATGGCTTGAGGCCATGAAATCTGAGATAGGATCCATGTATAAGAACAAAGTGTGGACTTTGGTGGATTTACCCGATGATCGGCAGCCATAGAAAATAAATGGATCTTCAAGAGGAAGACGGACGTTGATTGTAGTGTTACTATCTACAAAGCTAAAATTATCGCAAAAAGGTTTTCGACAAGTTCAAGGAGTTGACTACGATGAGACTTTCTCTCCCGTAGCAATGCTTAAGTCTGTCTGAATCATGTTAGCAATTTCCATATTTTATGAAATCTGGCAAATGGATGTCTAAACTGCATTCCTTAAATGGATATCTCCGAGGAGAGTTGTATATGATGCAACCAGAAGGTTTTGTCTATCCTAAAGGTACTAACAAGGTGTGCAACCTCCAGCGATCCATCAATGGACTGGTGCAAGCATCTCAGAGTTGGAATATACGCTTTGATGAGTTGATCAAAGCATATAGTTTTAAACAGACTTGCAGTGAAGCCCGTATTTACAAGAAAGTGAGTGGGAGCACTACAGCCTTTCTGATAAGTATATGTGAATGACATATTGTTGATCGGAAATGATGTAGAATTTTCTAGAAAGCATAAAGGAGAGTTTGAAAGGAGTTTTTCAAAGAAAGACCTCGGTGAAGCTGCTTACATATTGGGCATCAAGATCTATAGAGATAGATTAAGATGCTCGATAAGATTTTTCAATGAGTACATACCTTGACAAGATTTCGAAAGAGTTCAAAATGGATCAGTCAAAGAAGGAGTTCTTGCCTGTGTTGCAAGGTGTAAAGTTGAGTAAGACTCAAAACCCGACCACAACAGAAAATAGAAAGAGAATGAAAGTCATTCCCTATGCCTCATCCATAGGTTCTATAAAGTATGCTATGTTGTGTACCAGACCTATTGTGTACATTATCATGACTTTGGCAAGGGGGTACGATAGTGATCTAGGAGTGCATCACTGGACAGTGGTCAAAGTTATCCTTAGTTACCTAAGAGGACTAAGGAAATATTTCTCGGTTATGGAGGTGATAAAGAGTTCGTCGTAAAGAGTTACGTCGATGCAAGCTTTACACCGATCCTGATGACTCTGATCTCAATATGGATACATATTGAAAGTGGGAGCAATTAGCTAGAGTAGCTCCATGCAGAGCATTGTAGACATAGAAAATTTGCAAAATACATACGGCTCTGAATGTGGCAGACCCATTGACTAAACTTCTCTCACAAGCAAAACATGATCACACCTTAGTATTCTTTGGGTGTTAATAACATAGCGATGTGAACTAGATTATTGACTCTAGTAAACCCTTTGTGTGTTGGTCACATGGAGGATGTGAACTATGGGTGTTAATCACACACATATGTGATCTATTGGTGTTAAATCACATGGCGATGTGAACAAGATTATTGACTCTAGTGCAAGTGGGAGACTGAAGGAAATATGCCCTAGAGGCAATAATAAAGTTGTTATTTTATATTTCCTTATATCATGATAAATATCTATTATTCATTCTAGAATTGTATTAACCGAAAACTTGATACATGTGTGAATACATAGACAAAACACCATGTCCCTAGTATGCGTCTACTTGACTAGCTCGTTAATCAAAGATGGTTATGTTTCCTAGCCATAGACATATGTTGTCATTTGATGAACGGGGTCACATCATTAGGAGAATGATGTGATGGACAAGACCCATCCGTTAGCTTCGCATAATCATCGTTCAGTTTTATTGCTACTGCTTTCTTCATGTCAAATACATATTCCTCTGACTATGAGATTATGCAACTCCTGGACACTGGAGGAATGCCTTGTGTGCTATCAAACATCACAACGTAACTAGGTGATTATAAAGATGCTCTACAGGTATCTCCGAAGGTGTTTGTTGGGTTGGCATAGATTGAGATTAGGATTTGTCACTTCGGGTATCGGAGAGGTATCTCTGGGTCCTCTCAGTAATGCACATCATATGAAGCCTTGCAAGCAATGTGACTAATGAGTTAGTTGCAGGATGATGCACTACAGAACGAGTAAAGAGACTTGTCGGTAATGAGATTGAACTAGGTATGAAGATACCAACAATCGAATCTCTGGCAAGTAACATACCAATGACAAAGGGAATAATGTATGTTGACATTGCGGTTCGACCAATAAAGATCTTTGTAGAATATGTGGGAACCAATATGAGCATCTAGGTTCTGCTATTGATTATCAACCGGAGAGTTGTCTCGGTCATGTCTACATAGTTCTCGAACCCGTAGGGTCCGCACGCTTAACGTTCGATGACGATTTTATATTATATGAGTTATGTGATTTATGACCTTGTATTGATGTGTAGACATGACTGAGACACCTCTACGGTCAATAACCAACAGCGGAACCTGGATGCTCATATTGGTTCCCACATATTCTACAAAGATCTTTATCGGTCGTACCATAATGACAACATACGTTATTCCTTTGTCATCGGTACGTTACTTGCCCGAGATTCGATCGTCGTTATCTTCATACCTAGTTCAATCTCATTACCGGCAAGTCTCTTTACTCGTTCTATAATACATCATCCCGCAACTAACTCATTAGTCACATTGCTTGCAAGGCTTCTTATGATGTGTATTACCGAGAGATCCCAAAGATACCTCTCCGATACTCGGAGTGACAAGTCATAATCTCGATCTATGTCAACCCGACAAACACCTTCAGAGATACCTGCAGAGCATCTTTATAATCACCTAGTTAAGTTGTGATGTTTGATAGCACACAACATATTCCTCCGGTATCCGGAAGTTGCATAATCTCATAGTCAAAGGAATATGAATATGACATGAAGAAAGCAATAGCAATAAAACTGAGCGATCAATATGCTAAGCTAACGGATGGGTCTTGTCCATCACATCATTCTCCTAATGATGTGATCCCGTTCATCAAATGATGACACATGTCTATGGTTAGGAAACTTAACCATCT
Source organism: Triticum aestivum (assembly GCF_018294505.1). Taxonomy (NCBI): domain Eukaryota; kingdom Viridiplantae; phylum Streptophyta; class Magnoliopsida; order Poales; family Poaceae; genus Triticum; species Triticum aestivum. The sequence goes on along the minus strand of NC_057813.1, from coordinate 401,984,478 downwards.
TTGATTAATGAGCTAGTCTAATAGAGGCTTACTAGGGACACGGTGTTTTGTCTATGTATCCACACATGTATCAAGTTTCCGGTTAATACAATTCTAGCATGAATAATAAAAAATTATCATGATATAAGGAAATATAAAATAACAACTTTATTATTGCCTCTAGGGAATATTTCCTTCACTTGTATGTTATCTAACCCTTGGAGGTACTTGGATGAGCCTCAATCTATGAGATTGCAAATCACTCACATCTTGAGCAATCTCTACATCACCAAGTATCTATGTTTTGGTTGTTTAGGACAAGGAAGCATGAACTTACTCCACATATACTTTGACAATATCTATATGTGAAAATTTCATGATTGTCAATTTGGATACACAAGTGCTATTCCTTGCAAGACTAACCCATGTAGGAAGATGAACTTCAACTCCAAAGGATGTTCCCAACTCTTGATGAACTACATCAACCTTGAGCATCCAATAGAAGTTCAACTACATGATCAAGATCAACACCACAACCCAAGGTATGTCATTCCATCTTAGAGAAGCTTTACCCCAAGTCATGGGCTAAAGCAAATCAATAGGGTGTGGATACATCAAGACGCTTAAATGAAAAATGGCAACCCCATTTTGAGCTTAAACGATGAGTATGACCTACGGTCAAGTGATCTCACTTGACTCCTAAGTCAATATACTCTAACATAGGTGACTTTGTCGCCGACCACCTCTAGATGAAGTTCTCTAGTGTTCTTATGTGCATTGTATTTCCATTGCATGTTTTCTTGCTATTTCATCTAGAACTCTTTTGATTTCTATTTTATTTATCTTTATATCTAAGTTTTAATTCATTGCAAATCCTTATGAAAATTCCTATAAAATCTTTGAGAAATTTCATTTCCAAAGTGAGCTGAGTTGACAAAACGTTTCTTCTGCGTAGAACTCGGTTCCACCGATTTAAGCCTATCGGGCAGACCGACAAGTTTTCACGTGCATGTAGTTCATCGATTCTACCGAAATAGACTCGCCTGGTCTCACGGATGGCTTTCCTCTATCTACATCTTGAGCTACGTTATGCTTGATTGTGTCTCTCAAGGATCATACTCACTTGACTCATATCCATGAACACTATCCTCTTGGAAATTGATGTCAAAGGGGGAAAGAGAGCACATCAAAGCTTACTCTTACAAAACTCATCTAAGAAAGGAAGAGAAGCGCAATATCATAAGAGGAGAGAAGTCACATGTCTTTAAGAGGGGAAAGACATGTTAGTATTTTTTTAGATATTTTTGGATCTCATTCGTTTATGCTTTGATTTTTATATTTCTTGCTCCGATTTTGTCTCACCCTAACTTCTCTAATTATCCAATGTTAGATTCAGGGGGAGAAAGAGTCCATATTAAAGCGGAGAAAAATCCTTAGAATTTATTGCAAATCTTTAAGTTCTTGGGTACATGTCTACAGTTGAATGAAGTACTCACTCTATGGTACTCACCTATTACATGTCATCCCAGTCTTGGTCTTCTTGTGGATCTTGGAACCTTTCTTGTCTGAAGTTTTCTTGTGTTATTTAACCTTGTTCTCAAGATTGCTTCTTCAAGGGTCAGCTCAAGAACCACAAGGTAGGTATATGCATCACACTCATGTGCATGATGATCTCTTGCTTTTGCACATATTGTTTGCAAGAGGGATTCATAAAGCATGAAGGTACAACCTACCAACACTCGCTTTTGCTCTGATGCATATGCCCAAGATACATGTAACTCATTACTTGCTCTGTCATGTTGTGCATTCACATGCTATTTTATCATTACATGATTGCACACAAGTAGGGGGAGCTTATGCATGTTACATGTTCCTCCAAAGCTTTAATTACTACTCTTCATATCATTTACTTGAAGCTTTGATGTATGTTGTCATCAATTACCAAAAAGGGGAAGATTGAAACCTCGGTGATTTTGGTAATTGATGTCAACATATCTCTTGTTGGACTAATGGTTTTATCTAGCATGTTTCGGATAAGTTCAACAATGGAGTGGCAAGGTCAAGAGGATGTGGAACCCCCTCAAAATGCTAATTAAGGACAAAGATTGGCAAAATCTCAAGACTCTTCATTTCTATTTAAGTGATCCAAGATCACATCGAGTCCATAGGAAAGCCAATACTATTAAAAGGGGATGAAGTGTTGCTTAATGATCTACTTACTCACGTGCTTAGTGATATTGCTCCAAAACCCTCAGCCACTTTCTCCATCCAAATATGTCCAAATCCTAATTCCAAACTCGGCCTCACCGATTCTTTCTACCCGTAGCCACCGAGTTCACTTGACATAGCCACTGCCAGAAACCCTAATGATTCGGTCACACCGATACAGATCTCGGTCTAACCAAGATGGCCTTGCCAGCGCTCTATGATCTATTGCATTCGCTTTGGTCTCGCCGAGTTTATGCAATCGGTCTCACCGAGTTGTCTTGGTAGATTCTTGATACGTCTCCAACGTATCTATAATTTATGAAGCATTCATGCTATTTTATTATCTGTTTTGAATGATTTCGGGCTTTATTATACACTTTTATACTACTTTTGGGACTAACCTATTAACCGGAGGCCCGGCCCATATTGCTGTTTTATTGCCTATTTCAGTATTTCGAAGAAAAGGAATATCAGACGGAGTCCAAACCGTATTAAACCTTCGGGAGCGTGATTTTTGGAACGAACATGATCCGGGAGACTTGGAGTACAAGCCAGGGAAGCTTCGAGGAGGCCAGGAGATAGGAGGGCGTGCCCACCCCCTGGGCGCGCCCCCTGTCTCGTGGGCCCCTCGTGGCTCCCCCGACCGACTTCTTTAGCCTATATATTCCCATATACTCTAAAACCATTGAATACGACAATAGATCGGGAGTTCCGTCACCGCAAGCCTCTATAGCCACCAAAAACCTCTTGGTAGCCCGTTCCGGCACCCTGTCGGAGGGGGAATCCATCACCGGTGGCCATCTTCATCATCTCGGCTCTCTCCATGACGAGGAAGGAGTAGTTCACCCTCGGGGCTGAGGGTATGTACTAGTAGCTATGTGTTTGATCTCTCTCTCTCTCTCTCTCTCTCGTGTTCTCTCTATGGCACGATCTTGATGTATCGCGAGGTTTGCTATTATAGTTTGATCTTATGATGTTTCTCCCCCTCTACTCTCTTGTGATGAATTGAGTTTTCCCTTTGAAGTTATCTTATCGGATTGAGTCTTTAAGGATCTGAGAACACTTGATGTATGTCTTGCCGTGCTTATCTGTGGTGACAATGGGATATCATGTGATCCACTTGATGTATGTTTTGGTGATCAACTTGCAGGTTCCGTCCATGAACCTATGCATAGGGGTTGGCACACGTTTTCGTCTTAACTCTCTAGTAGAAACTTTGGGGCACTCTTTGAAGTACTTTGTGTTGGTTGAATAGATGAATCTGAGATTGTGTGATGCATATCGTATAATCATGCCCATGGATATTTGAGGTGACAATGGAGTATCTAGGTGACATTAGGGTTTTGGTTGATTTGTGTCTTAAGGTGTTATTCTAGTATGAACTCTATGATAGATTGAATGGAAAGAATAGCTTCATGCTATTTTACTACGGACTCTTGAATAGATAGAACAGAAAGGATAACTTTGAGGTGGTTTCGTACCTTGCCATAATCTCTTCGTTTGTTCTCCGCTATTAGTGACTTTGGAGTGACTCTTTGTTGCATGTTGAGGGGTAGTTATGTGATCCAATTATGTTATTATTGTTGAGAGAACTTGCACTAGTGAAAGTATGAACCCTATGCCTTGTTTCCTACCATTGCAATACCATTTACGCTCACTTTTATCATTAGTTACCTTGCTGTTTTTATATTTTCATATTACAAAAACCTATATCTACTATCCATATTGCACTTGTATCACCATCTCTTCGCGGAACTAGTGCACCTATACAATTTACCATTGTATTGGGTGTGTTGGGGACACAAGAGACTCTTTGTTATTTGGTTGCAGGGTTGTTTGAGAGAGACCATCTTCATCCTACGCCTCCCACAGATTGATAAACCTTAGGTCATCCACTTGAGGAAAATTTGCTACTGTCCTACAAACCTCTGCACTTGGAGGCCCAACAATGTCTACAAGAAGGTTGTGTAGTAGACATCAATTCTTTGTTGCTTATTGCTCCACTTTGGTCCCACCGAGTTGATCCAGTCGGTCCCACCAAGATTCCTAACGTTCATATTTTTGAACAGATTGGTCCCACCGAGTTTTCTAATCGGTGCCACCGAGATGGGTCAAAAGTGTGTAACGGTTGGAATTTGTGTGAAGGCTATATATACCCCTTCCCCATTAGAGAGAGAGAGAGCCATTAGAACGTGCCTACACTTCCACCATCCATTTTCTAAGAGAGAGCCACCTATTCATGTGTTGAGATCAAGAGATTCCATTCCAACCTTTTGAATCTTGATTTCTAGCCTTTCCCAAGTTGCTTTCCATTCAAATCCCTCTTCCACCATAGCCAAATCTGTGAGAGAGAGTTGAGTGTTAGGGAGACTATCATTTGAAGCACAAGAGCAAGGAGTTCATCATCAACACACCATCTATTACCTTTTGGAGAGTGGTGTCTCCTAGGTTGGTTAGGTGTCGCTTGGGAGCCTCCATCATGATGTGGAGTTGAACCAAGAAGTTTTTAAGGGCAAGGAGACCGCCTACTTCGTGAAGATCTACCCGAGTGAGGTAAGTCCTTCGTGGGCGATGGCCATGGTGGGATAAACAAGGTTGCTTCTTGTGGACCCTTCATGGGAGGAGCCCTCTGTGGACTCGCGCAACCATTACCCTTCATGGGTTGAAGTCTCCATCAACGTGGACGTATGATAGCACCACCTATCGGAACCACGCCAAAAATCTCCGTGTCTCCTTTACGTTTGCACACTCGAATCCCATCCCTTTTATTCTCGCAAATTGCATGCTTTACCTTTTCTGCTTCCTATACTCTTGTCATGCTTGCTTGAAATGTATTGTATGTGCTTTAACACTGTAACATCCCAAATTTTTAATTTAGAATGTTATACATTAGATCATCTTTGCATATCATATTTTAATGCATTTTGGCTTGATCCTAGAAATTCTACGCAACTCAAGGACCCACGGAGAGAGTTGGGGATTTTGTTATTTTCATATTTGACTTTTCTCAAAAATTGAAAATAGGATCATTTGATTTTATTTATTTTCTCTTTGTATATTTCGGTTATAAAAATAAAAGAGAGGGAATAAAATGACTTTACCAAAATAAAGAAATATTGGAGATTAAATATTAAAATCAAATAAGATTTTATTTTGGGATTTTATTGCTATTTTATTTGCATAGGAAAAATGCGCATTTTTCAAAATTGCATTTTAGGCTCAAATAGATGTTCATCTTGTCCGACTTATTTTTAGAGGACCGGGAAAATTTATTTCGGGATTTTTGGAGTCCGTTTAGTATTTCTTTTCTTTCTTTTTCTGCACATCAGAATTATTTAAAAAAAAGTGAACCGACTCCGGTCGTACCCAAGAGGGAGTCCGCCCGGGGGGGCTTTATAAGCCGGGGCCCCCTGCCCTGCAGCCCACACCGCCGCCAGCCCAACCAGCGCAACCGCCGAACCCTAGCCGCCGCCGCTGCCGCGCCGCCCGCCACCGCCGCCGGACCCCGCCCCTGCCGCAGGACCCCACCGCCGCCGCCGGAGTTGACCGCCGCCGCCGCCATTTTTCTTCGGTTTATTTCCGTAAACCCTAGATCTAGATCCAGTTTTTTTAAAATTCCGGTTTATTTTCGTTAGATCGGTTTTCCTATAGTTTATTTATTTTGTGGACGTTCGTCCGTATGTTGGTTTTAGCGAGTGCACCGTTTAGCCGTAGACACCGAACGTTCGTTCGTTAGCCTGTTCGGCAGTTTTTCTTTTTCTCAGGTTTTTTGCGATTATTTTTTATCGTGATTTCTGATCCGATTTTCGATTTAGTATATCTTTTCGCTCATTTATCGGAATCAGGCTATTCAAGTGCCTACAGTTTCGTCTCGAAACCCTCTTTATGTTTAACCAACTCAAACAAGTTTTTGCTATTGTAAAATTTGACCTAGGTCCAGATTAGTAAACGAAGCTTGTTTCTTTCGCCATTTGAGTTTCGTTGCTTCGTTTGATTTGATTCTTTTTGCAAACCAGAGTTCTTAAGTTGAACTTTCTGGTTAGATCTATTATTTGAGTTTTACCTGTGCATTAGATGAGTGATTATTGTATGCTTGTTTGTTTGTGATAGAGTACCCGGAGTGTGCAGCGTGCTACTATGAGTCTCTAGGTTTCACGGATCATCAGCAAGTCAAGTAACACTTTGATCATACCTCTTTACTACCCAGTTTTATTGCATGAGATCAATCCTCAAATAATTGCATGGTTAGGATCTCATTTAACATGTGGGTTTGGGAAGTAGACAAGGTAGTACCTATTATCCTATTTATTATCAAACCTTTGGGAGTTACTTCTACGTTTGCTTATATTGCTATGTTGTGCCAGTAGACATGGATTGGGTGAGTGTATCCATGACAGATGCGAGATTGTTATTTAATGGTTCAACTTAAGGTGGCAACTTTAATACACATCTGGGTGGATTGAGGCACCTAGGGAACCCAATGTTGCCTGTATTTTTGGAAATCCCGGGGTACCGTGTGATTCCCCTATGGACCGCCACCCAAGCTCAAAGGGATCATGAGATTTTTCATGCTAGAAACTTTCATGTGCAGCCACAAGCTATTATGGGCTCTAGCGTAGTTGATTAAGTCGTGTGAAATCTTACAGTGGTAGACTAGTAGATGTAGGGGATGTAGGTGGAGCTGTCTACCCATTGTAAGGTGCTAACACTTCTGAAAGACTATGTCTCGGTCATCCGTCTCTCAAACAACATGTAGTGCGAGAATCCAACGGGGGAGATCGAGTCTTGCGGGGAAAAGTGCACAAACCTTTGCAGAGTGTACAAACTAATCATGGTTAGCCGTGTCCCCGGTTATGGACGTTTTGAGTATCTAGTACTTGGATTATCATGTGAATCTCATCATGTTACTTAATTTAATTTGTTGGGTTTAATGTTGATGCTTAATTGGGATTGAGTTGGGTGAACCTTCTCAATGTTAAACAACCACCATGATAGTTAAATAAAATTTATTCCTTTGTTGTAGGAAAAAATTGGCTTTATGCAAAACTGTAACCATAGAGCTTTCCACCAGCCATATATGCATGTACTGATAGCAATATTCTGTTCATTACTCTCTATGTGTTACATTGCCAGCATATTCCATGTGTTGACCCGTTTTCAGGCTGCAACGTTCATGTTGCAGACTTTTCAGACGACGAGTAAGGTGCCTTAGGTCGTGATCTTTCACTCAGTGATGTCGTTGGAGTTGATGGACTCGCTTTATCTTCCAAGCCTTCCGCTGTTATCATTATTAGATGGCCTTAAGCCATATTTATTGTAATAAGTTCTCTTTTGAGACATTCGATGTAATAAGTGTGTGATTGCTACTCTGTTATAAATCCTTCAAGTACTGTGCGTGTCAGCATTACCGATCCAGGGATGACACTGTTGCATAGAGATCAGACTGTTTGAGGTCTGGTCTCTACAAGATGGTATCAGAGCACACGCTGACTGTAGGACACGACCACTAAGCTAAAGCCCTAGATCACTACTCTCTTCTCATTTCTGACTCCTCTCCCTTTTCTATTCTTTAGGATGGCGGATGCAAGGAATAAGTTCACGCAACCGGATGAAGATACACCTTTTGGACGCCACTTGAAGGAAGTCACTAGATACCTGAACATTGGAGTACCAAGCTTCACCAGGACGTACATCGCCACTTTACCAGAAGAGGAGCGTTGGATGATTCAAGTTCAAGTTCTAGGAAGGACATTCATGCCAGTCACTGAGCCCATAGAGTTTTCCTTTGATGCACCAACCTGGAGTCTAGGAAAGAGCATGGCAGCCCACATTACCATGGGACGCATTGGAGAAGTTTACCACAAGGATCTCAAGGATACTATCTACCAAATTTGTGGGCGCCGAGATGAGCAATGGGAGATGATCAGCACCAGGAAGGATAGATCAATTGCAGCTTTCATCCAGGAGTTAAACCAGAACATTCGTCGCCACGAGAACCAGATGTGCGCAGGCATGATAGATCTGAAGAAGGCAATGACCAAGATCACGGAGCTAGAAGAAGAACTCAAGTCTACATGCGATGGATATGAGGAGGAAATGACGACACTCGTGGAGAAGAATGATGGCCTGAAGAAGAAGCTAAAAGTATTCATGGGATTCCCCGCACCGGGAGGAGAAGACGACGATTCCACTTGCCCGGAGAACTACATCATCATCGACGACACTGACTCAGACCCTGACAATAGCGATGATGACTTTGTCGATGAAGCTAGAGCAGATATCATGTAGTCTTCGACCGATAAATTTTTCTAGTCGACCACCATAACAGTACTAGTATTCCCCCATGTATATAGTATAGTCCAAGCACTTTTGTAATGATAGTTAGACCGTTGTATGCCCTTGTTTGAAATTGATTGAAGTGATTTGTTTGTGTTTGTCTCATGAGCATACGGGTAGTTTTTTCTCTCTAGACCTCATTCTATTCTGTATTCTCATCCTTTCTAAACCCTCAGATGCCTCCGAGACGCGACAATGGATTTGCTTTCCCACCGGAGCTCACTCAGTTGATCTAGCAGCAGAATGCATTGATGCAGATACTAGTTCAGAATCAGAATCAGGGGAACAACAACAACAACAACAACAACAACAACAACCCACCACCACCACCACCTGTTGATCACTTAGCCCGATTCTTCAAGCTTAATCCACCGGTGTTCTCTAGTAGCACCGAGCCGATAGTTGCAGATGATTGGCTCCGCAAGATTGGAAGGGAGTTGACCACTGCAGGATGCACAGATGCAGAGAGAGTGCGCTTTGCCGCACATCAGCTTGATGGACCCGCAGCATCATGGTGGGAGAATTTCACAGCCATTACCCCATCGACACTGTCACATGGGACCAGTTTCAGCAGGCTTTCCGTACTGCCCATGTTTCAGCAAGAGCTATGGCCATGAAGAAGCGTGAGTTTCGCAACTTGCGCCAAGGAGGACATACAGTTGGCCAGTATGTGGATGACTTTAGTAAGCTAGCACGTTATGCCCCAGATGACGTTGCTACGGATGCAGCTAAGCAAGAGAAGTTTCTGGAAGGACTGAATGATGAGCTGAGCATGCAGTTAATGGTGGCAACCTTCAACAACTACCAGGAGTTGGTAGACCGAGCTCTCATGATTGAAGGGAAGCAGCAGCAGATTGACAGCCACAAGAGGAAGTATGGACAAGGGAAGTACAATTCTGGAGCTCAGCAGAAGCCTCGTTTTACCCCGAACTTAGGAGGACCTTTTCAGCATACCCATGGAGGTCACAATCACAATGGAGGGAGTTCTCACAACCATAGTGGCCCCAAAAATGGTAATGGGAATGGAGGAAGCTGCGGTCAGAACCGTACCAACCCCGCCACCCCAGCCAAGAAGGATTTGAGCCACGTTACTTGCTACAAGTGCCAGAAGACTGGACATTATGCCAATGAATGTCCTGAAGCTAAGAATGGAAATGGCAATGGAAGCTCTGGGAAGAAGCCTAACCCTTTCAACAGGGGACAGGTGAACCACGTTAACGTGGAGGAGGTTGAAGCCCAGCCAAATGCAGTATTAGGTAAGTTTTTGGTTAAGTCATTTACTGCAATCATTCTTGTTGATACTCATGCATCGCATTCATACATATCAAGGGGATTTGTGGATAAGTATAAATTGCCAACCCAAGCCCTTAGGCCACCCATGTTAGTAACCTCGCCAGGAGCAGAGTATATGGCTAGTCTATGGTGTGATCGGTTACCCTTAAGGATTGGTAACTACGTGTTCCCCTCAGACCTAATAGTATTGGAGTCACAAGGACTGGATGTGATATTAGGCATGGATTGGTTATCAAAGTATGGAGGGAACATTGAATTCGCGATTAAGTCGATTTTGCTTACCACCCCAGAAGGAAGAAGGATCAAGTATGTATCCCGGCATGTGCCGAAGAGGACTCAAGTGAATTCCTTATCAGGAGTTGTGCAGGAGGAAGTACCAGTGGTGAAGGATTTCCCTGATGTATTTCGAGAGGAGTTGCCAGGCATGCCACCGGATAGAGACATTGAGTTTTTGATTGAGCTTTTGCCAGGCACAGGGCCAATATTTAAGAGACTGTACAGGATGCCCACAAAGGATCTGGAGGAAATTAAGAATCAGATAAGGAGTTACTGGATAAAGGCTATATTCGCCCAAGTTCGTCACCTTCGGGATCATCAGTACTTCTAGTGGAGAAGAAGGATGGATCATTGAGGATGGTTGTTGATTATCGTGGATTGAATGAAGTGACAATCAAGAACAAGCACCCACTGCCGATGATCAATGATCTGTTTGACCAATTGCAAGGAGCAAAAGTATTTTCCAAGATCGATCTGCGATCAGGATACCACCAGCTGAAGATTCGAGAGCAGGATATACCTAAGACAGCTTTTACCACGAGGTACGGGCTATATGAGTATACTGTTATGTCATTTGGTCTGACTAATGCACCTGCCTATTTCATGAACATGATGAACACGGTCTTTATGGAGTTTTTGGATAGGTTCATCGTGGTGTTCATTGATGATATTTTGGTCTGCTTGAAGAATGAAGAGGAGCATAAGGAGCATTTGCGTTTGGTACTTGGGAAGCTCAGAGAACATCAGCTTTATGCCAAGTTCAGTAAGTGTGAGTTTTGGTTGAAGGAAGTTGGATTTCTCGGACATGTTATATCTGGAGAAGGAATAGTAGTAGACCCCACCAAGGTTGTCAGTGTGACAAATTGGGATGCACCCACGTCAGTTGGAGAGATCTGGAGTTTTCTTGGACTCGCAGGATACTACCGGAGGTTCATTGAGAATTTCTCGAAGATTGCCAAACCCATGACGGAGTTGTTGAAGAAGGACACCAAATTCAAATGGACTGAGGAATGTGAGGCCAGTTTCCAGGAGTTGAGGAAACGGTTGGTTACATCACCGGTGTTGATTCTGCCAGATCAGCGCAAGGATTATGAAGTATATTGCGACACTTCTCGTCGAGGACTTGGAGCAGTGCTTATGCAGGAGGGAAGAGTTGTTTCGTATGCCTCACGACAGCTTAAGCCCCATGAGTTGAATTATGCCACGCATGATTTGGAGTTAGCAGCCGTAGTGCATGCGTTGAAGACATGGAGACATTTTCTCATCGGAAACCATTGTGAGGTGTACACGGATCACAAGAGTTTGAAGTACATCTTCGCGCAGAAGGTGTTGAATCTCAGGCAAAGGAGATGGTTGGAGCTCATTAAGGATTATGACATGAGATTGCATTATCACCCCAGAAAGGCTAACGTAGTAGCCGATGCGTTGAGCCGCAAGAGCCATGTCAATACACTCTTAACCGGAGAGTTATCCAAGGAGTTAGTCGAGGATCTTCGCGAGCTATGTTTGGAGATAGTTCCGAGAGGCTATGTAGCAGCATTAGAGATTCAGACTACCTTGATGGATAAGATCAGAGAAGCTCAGAAGACCGACAAGGAGATTGCCAAGATAAAGGAGAAGATGAGCAAAGGAAAAGCTAAGGGATTTCGTGAGGATGAACACGATACCTTATGGTTTGAAGACCGCATTTATGTGCCTAATGACCCAGAGATCAGGAAGTTGATTTTGCAAGAGGCCCATGATTCACCGTATTCGATTCACCCAGGAAATACTAAGATGTATTTGGATTTGAAGGACACTTTCTGTTGGACCGGAATGAAGAAGGATATTGCGGAGTATGTAGCAGTTTGTGATGTATGTCAGAGAGTAAAGGCAGAGCATCAGAAGCCAGCTGGATTGCTACAGCCATTGCCGATACTCGAATGGAAGTGGGATAAGCTAGGCATGGATTTTGTCACGTGATTGCCCAGGACAAGTTCAGGCTATGACTAGATATGGGTTGTAGTTGATCGCTTGACGAAGGTAGCTCATTTCATCCCAGTGAAGACCACTTACACCAGTGCTAAGTTGGCAAAGATATACATGACCAGGATCGTATGTATGCATGGAGTTCCGAGGACCATTGTATCTGATAGAGGAACCCAGTTTACCTCAAAGTTATGGAATCAGTTGCACGAGACTTTGGGTACCAAGCTAGAGTTCAGTACAACCTTCCATCCACAGACAGATGGACAGACCAAGAGAGTCAATCAGATTCTGGAGGACATGTTGAGAGCTTGCGCGCTAGATTATGGATCTAGTTGGGACGACAATTTACCTTATGCAGAGTTCTCTTATAACAATAGTTATCAATCTAGTTTGAAGATGGTCCCTTTCGAAGATTTGTACAGAAGGAGGTGCAGGACACCGTTGTTGTGGGACGAAGTTGGAGACCGTCAGTTGTTTGGACCAGAGTTGATTAAAGATTCTGAGGAGAAGGTTAAGTTGGTTCGTGATAGGCTTAAGGTAGCCCAGTCCAGGCAGAAGAGCTATGCAGATTCTAAACGCAAGGAGACAGTTTACAAAGTCGGAGACAGAGTTTATCTTCGTGTGTCCCCACTTCGAGGAGTTAAGCGTTTTGGAGTTAAGGGAAAGTTAGCACCACGTTTTGTGGGACCATACAAAGTTTTGGAGCGTATGGGAGAAGTTGCTTACAAGTTGGAATTGCCCGAAGGATTGTCGGGAGTTCATGATGTGTTCCACGTTTCCTAGTTGAAGAAGTGCCACGCAGAGATGGCCGATATCCCTCTGAGAAATACAGTGCCACTAGAAGCGATTCAGTTGGATAGTGATTTGACCTATGAGGAGAAACCAGTCAAGATTCTCGAGTTTGCCAGCCGAGTCACGCGCAGCAAGGTTATCAAGTTCTGCAAAGTTCAATGGAGCCACCATACCGAGGATGAAGCCACCTGGGAGCAAGAGGAAGACCTATTGAAGGACCACCCTCACCTATTTTCTAGCCAACCCGAATCTCGAGGGCGAGATTCATCTTAAGGGGGGTAGGTTTGAAACATCCCAAAATTTTAATTTGGAATGTTATACATTAGATCATCTTTGCATATCATATTTTAATGCATTTTGGCTTGATCCTAAAAATTCTACGCAACTCAAGGACCCACGGAGAGAGTTGGGGATTTCGTTATTTTCATATTTGAGTTTTCTCAAATTTTGAAAATAGGATCATTGGATTTTAATTATTTTCTCTTCTTATATTTTGGTTATAAAAATAAAAGAGAGGGAATAAAATGACTTTCCCAAAATAAAGAAATATTGGAGATTAAATATTAAAATCAAATAAGATTTTATTTTGGGATTTTATTGCTATTTTATTTGCATAGGAAAAATGTGCATTTTTCAAAATTGCATTTTAGGCCCATATAAATGTTCATCTTATCCGGCTTATTTTTAGAGGATGGGGAAATTTTATTTTGGGATTTTTGGAGTCCATTTAGTATTTCTTTTCTTTCTTTTTCTGCACATTGGAATTATTTAAAAAAAAGTGAACCGACTCCGAGCCGTACCCGAGTAGGACTCCGCCCGGGAGGGCTTTATAAGCCGGGGCCCACTGCCCCGCAACCCACACCGCCGCCAGCCCAACCAGCGCCGCCGCCGAACCCTAGACGCCGCCAGAGACGCCGCTGTCGCCGCCGGAGTTGACCACCACCGTCGTTGTTTTTTCGGTTTATTTCAGTAAACCCTAGATCTAGATCCGGTTTTTTTAAATTCCGGTTTATTTTCGTTAGATCGGTTTTCCGACGGTTTATTTATTTTGCGGACGTTCGTCCGTAAGTTCGTTTTAACGAACGATTTTCACCGTTTAGCCGCAGACAGCGAACGTTCATTCGTTAGCCTGTTCGTCAGTTTTTCTTTTTCTCGGGTTTTTTCGCGATTATTTTCTATCACGATTTCTGATCCGATTTTCATTTTAGTATATCTTTTCGCTTGTTTATCGGAATCAAGCGATTCAAGCACCTAGAGTTTCATCTCGAAACCCTCTTTCCGTTTAACCAACTCAAACAAGTTTTTGCTACTGTAAAATTTGACTTAGGTCCAGATTAGTAAACGAAGCTTGTTTCTTTCGCCGTTTGATTTTCGTTGCTTCGTTTGATTTGATTATTTTTGCAAACCGGAGTTCTTAAGTTGAACTTTCTGGTTAGATCTCTTATTTGAGTTTTACCCATGCATTAGATGAGTGCTTATTGTATGCTTGTTTGTTTGCGATAGAGTACCCGGAGTGCGCAGCGTGCTACTACGAGTATCTAGGTTTCACGGATCATCAGCAAGGCAAGTAACACTTTGATCATACCTCTTTACTACCCAGTTTTATTGCATTAGATCAATCCTCAAACAATTGCATGGTTAGGATCTGATTTAACATGTGGGTTTGGGAAGTAGATGAGGTAGTACCTATTGTCCTGTTATTATCAAACCTTTGGGAGTTACTTCTACGTTTGTTATATTGCTATGCTATGCTAGTAGACGTGGATTATGTGAGTGTATCCATGACAGATGTGAGATTGTTATTTAATGGTTCAACTTAAGGTGGCAACTTTAATACACATCTGGGTGGATTGAGGCACATGGGGAAGCCAGTGTTGCCTGTATTTTTGGAAATCCCGGGGTACCATATGATTCTCCTATGGACCGCCACCCAGGCTCAAAGGTATCATGAGATTTTTCATGCTAGAAACTTTGGTGTGCAGCTGCAAGCTATTATGGGCTCTAGCATAGTTGATTAAGTCGTGTGAACTTTTACAGTGGTAGACTAGCAGATGTAGGGGATGTAGGTGGTACTGTCTACCCATCGTAAGGTGCTAACGCTTTTGAAAGGCTATGTCTCGGTCATCCGTCTCTCAAACAACATGTAGTGCGAGAATCCAACGGAGGAGATCGAGTCTTGCGGGTAAAAGTGTGCAAACTTCTGGAGAGTGTACAAACTAATCATGGTTAGCCGTGTCCCCGGTTATGGACGTTTGAGTATCTAGTACTTGGATTATCATGTGAATCTCATCATGTTACTTAATTTAATTTGTTGGGTTTAATGTTGATGCTTAATTGGGATTGAGTTGGGTGAACCTTCTCAATGCTTAACAACCACCATGATAGTTAAATAAAATTTATTCCTTTGTTGTAGGGAAAAATTGGCTTTATGCAAAACTTTAACCATAGAGCTTTCCACCAGCCATATATGCATGTAGTGATAGCATTATTCTGTTCATTACTCTCTATGTGTTACATTGCCAGCATATTCCATGTGCTGGCCCGTTTTCAGGCTGCAACGTTCATGTTGCAGACTTTTCAGACGACGAGTAAGGTGCCTTAGGTTGTGATCTTTCACTCAGTGATGTCGTTGGAGTTGATGGACTCGCTTTATCTTCCAAGCCTTCCGCTGTTATCGTTATTAGATGGTCTTAAGCCATATTTATTGTAATAAGTTCTCTTTTGAGACATTCGATGTAATAAGTGTGTGATTGCTACTCTATTATAAATCCTTCAAGTACTGCGCGTGTTAGCATTACCGATCCAGGGATGACACTGATGCACAAAGATCAGACTATTTGAGGTCTGGTCGCTACAAACACGTGCTAAACTCAACCTTAACTTGAAGAAATTTAAAACTACTACTTTTGTGTGTTAAGGGTCCAATCACCCCCCCTCTAGACCCATCTTCTCGATCCTTTCAATATCACAGACCTACAGGTCCATAGCTAGTATCTAGATGGCTTCTTCTCTCTCTCTGATCTTCAATACAAAGTTCTCCATGATCTACAAGGAGTTCTATCTAATTCAATCTTCTTCTGTGGTGCGTTTGTTGGGATCCGATGAATTGTGGGTTTATGATTAGATTATTTATTGAAAGTAATTGAGTCTTTGTTGTACTTTATTATGAATGATTGTTATAGCTTTGTATTTCTCGATGATCTATCCGTTTGGTTTGGCCAACTAGATTGATTTATCTTCAGTGGGATAGGTGCTTTGTAATGGGTTCAATCTTGCGGTGTCCTCACCCAGTGACAGTAGGGGTAGTGAGGCACGTATTTATATTATCGTCATTAAAGTTAAAACGACAGGGTTCATTCATATTGCTTGAGTTTATTATGTCTACAGTATGTCATCTTACTTAAAGCATTACTATGTTTGTCATGAACTTAATACCATAGATGCATGTTGGATAGCGGTTTATTGGTGGAGTAATAGTAGATGCAAAATCGTTTCGATCTACTTGTCACAGACATAATGCCTATGTACATGATCATTGCCACGAATAACATCATGACTATGCACTTTTATATCAATTGCCCAACAGTAATTTGTTTACACTCTGTATGCTATGATTCAAGAGAGAAGCCTCTGTTGAAAACTATGACCCCTGGGTCTACTTTATCATATTATAAAAAAACCTTGTTGTGATTTATTTGCTTTTATTATGTTTTGCAATTTATCTATCTACCACTACCAGATTTAATCCTTGCAAGTAACGAGTTCAAGGGGATTGATAACCCTCTTGCCCGCGTTGGGTGCAAGTATTTGCTCTTGCGTGTCGAGGTGCTATTCACTAGGCTTGGTATGATTCTCATATTGGTTCCATAACCTTGGTTCTCTGATGGAAATACTTGTCAACTACTATATTGCTTCATCCTTCCTCTTTGAGGAAAATCCCAACGCAACTCACAAGTAGCAGAAATCACTTCCATGACACGCCACTTATCATCATGGAAGTGAACACTTTCGTGACAATAAACTGAGTATTGTCATGGAACACTTCTACGACAACACGTGCATGACTATCTTGATTCTGTCATAAAATCGTCATGGATGTACATGCGTGACAGAAACGTGACCTATTGTGACAAACACATATTATCACAGATGTGTTTTTTTAGTGTGGCCCAGCAACACATCCTTATTGCCTCCCAGATAGAGAAAAGACGTAGTAGGATGAAGGTTTACTTTTATGCTTCAGGGAATTAATGTTGCTCTCCTCTAGCTAAACTTGTTGATGTTGGTTGATCTAGATAAACTTGTTAATGTTATGGTCTATTTTGGCATAAGCTATTGTTGGTTTATGTTATTAGCAAGAAACTCATGTTATGATCTTGCTTTTATGGCACTATAAGCACTGGTTTATGATCCTTGTAAGATACCTGCAAGAAAATTATGGAGTTGTTATGATCTTGTTGTTTTGTTCATTCATCATGATATTATCTTGCTTATTTTCATGAGTGTTGACTACATGATATTGCTGTTTTATTCATTCATCACTATATTATCTTGTTGGTTTGATGAGTGTTAACTGCATGATCTTGCTATTATGATGAATGAAGGGTAAAAGTGGCCCTATGTTGACATCATCACCGATGAGATGAATGAAGGGTAAAAGTGAGCCTAGGTTGATATCGTCGACAACGAAGATGAATATAGGGTAAAAGTGACCCTTGGTTGATATCGTTGACGACGACGATGAATGAACGGTAAAAGTGACCCTAGTTTGATATCGTTGTCCATGATGATGAATCTAGGGTAGAAGAGACCCTTGGTTGATATCATCATCGACGACGATGAATCTAGGGTAAAAGTGACCCTAGGTTGATATAGTCTTCGACAATGATGAATGAAGGGTAAAGTGACCGTAGGTTGATATCATCGTCAACGACGATAAATCTAGGGTAAAAGTGACCCTAGGTTGATATCGTCTTCAACAAAAATGAATGAAAGGTAAAAGTGAAGCTATGTTGATATCATCGTTGACGATGATGGATCTAGGGTAAAAGTGACCCTAGATTGATACCACCGTCGATGACGATGAATCTAGGATCAAAGTGACCCTAGATTGATATTATCATTGTCGTCGACGATGCATGCAGAGCAAAAGTGGCCCTAGGTTGATATCGTCGTCGTCGACATTGAATGAAGGGCAAAAGTGACCCTAAGTTGATATCATCGTTGATTCTGATGAATCTAGGGTAAAAGTAACCCTAGGTTGATATCCTCATCGAGCTTGGCTTTCTGCAATTCACTCTTAATTGTACTTACCTACGCTTGTCCTTTGGTTTGAATAGAGCTTGGCGACAGAGAGGGCGCCAGTGTCCATCGGTGGACACGCGGTGGCAACTCGGGCCACCTCGGTTGCTACATGGCGCTGTCGCTTGAGCTGGCCATGGGGCTTGTGTATGCCATAGAGGTCGGGGTTCTACATCACACCTCATGTGTGAGCCGGAAAGGTGGCGTCTGGGCATGTTCGATTGTGTCTGACACATCCTCCAGATATTCCACGTGTTGGTGTGCCTCCAGACGCGAGGGAGGAGAGCTTCCTTGATCCCTGATGCCTCCCCGCACTCGACCCCACCTCGCGCAGATGGCCAGCGAGCCACCGACGAGCAACAGTACCAACAGGACCACCGCCGACCTCCCTTTTCTCTGCCGCTCATCTATCTCTTCTCCCACAGGTACCTAATGCCATGCCGCGCCCACCAGCCATCATGCCCCAAGCTTCGACCGCCTTCCTTCCAGATATGCCGCCTGTGTGCCATTTCCCACCGGATCTGACGAGATCCGGCAGGTCCTCGTCGACTGCACCACCGCAAGGACGCCACCGGTCTCGTATGCGTAATGGGCCACGTCCCAGCCCTTTCGAGCGCAACGCCGCCTCCCTAGCATGGCCGCCCCTGCAAAAAACCGAATCATTATCTCAAATTAGCTACCTATAAAAATCGTGGGTTGAATACTGAAAAATGCAGTGTCCTTTTGTAACAACAAAACATTTTCTCACATTGGCCACTTAAAAAGGTTGCATGTTGAATATCCGAAACCATATGGACTTTTCTACAAAATTAGCAACGGACGAGCATAAGCACTAATGACTTTATTATTAGGAATAGAGGATTATTATTATTATATAGGTATAGATATAGATATATAGATATTTTTATTTTTCTTTATTTTTCCCTTTTTTCATTTGCCTTTTCAATTTTAAAAATGCTTCAAATTTGAGAATATTTTTAGAAATCATAAATATTTTTTTTGAAATAATGAACATTTTTTGAATTTGTTAATATTTTTAAAATTGTGACTTCTTTTGATATTATAAACATTATTTAAAATTGTGAATACCTTTTTTACGAATCAATGGACATTTTTTGCAATATTGAATATCTTTTATAAATTAATTAACATTTTTTAAATTGTGACACTTCTTGAATTTGCGAATATTTTTTAACAAATTCACGAGCATTTCTTGAAATCATGTCCATTTTTTGCAAAGGCATGAACCATTTGTGAAATGTCAATCATTTTTCAAAAGTGCCAACATTTTTTGAATTGGAGAAATGTTTTAGAAATGTGCAAACAAGTATTCAAATTTAGAATATTTTTGGTAATTCAAGAACAATTTTTGAATTCAACAAATTTTTAGAGTTTGGAACATGATTTTTTTATATTTTTATAGTCTTACATTATGGTATAGAGGGAGTATAGTTTAAATGAATTAAATAAAAAAAAAGAAAAACAAATAACAAAAAACTCAAGAAAGAAAATAAAACAGCACCGTCCCGCCCCGCAATCGGCCGGCCCAAAGCACGCGCGTGGCTATCCATGAGTTCCCGGACAATTTTCCTTGCTATTACAGCCCACGAGGTCCACACCGGCCACCGGCAGCTTCCTAGGGTTTGTTTAGGGTTTCCTTTATAACCCTTCGCCCCCAGCCTGTATCGCCGGCGCCGCCATCCCCGCCCCATTCTCCCAACACAATCAACTGCTAAGCCTACCCTAATTTCAGTCGCCGCCACACCATCTTCGACTTGTAGGTGTGTACCTGTTGTTTCATCTTTTTATGTTTCCTTTTGTTGTCCTCGATTCGGATTTTAGGATGGGTCCTAATTGATTTCCATTTGACATTGGATTCCGATTTGAATTCGAATTACAGGTATCAAGGGCAACTGCAACACTTTTCTAAGGAATTAGAGCAAGGTGGAAGGAGATGGGTTTTTTGTTTTCTAAGTATCTTGCGAGGCGAGGAACTAGGATTTCAAAGCGGCGGTTCGGTCAGCGCATCGGCGGCCGTGAGCGAAAGCGTCGGTGGCATCACCTTTACCTTGTCTTTGATGACTGGTCGCTCGGGTATAGCATCCGCAAGGTAGACTCATCGCTTGGCTCTCGTCGCCAATCCGCAGTGAGGCGCTTGCCTCGGCCTTTCTTCCGATTACAGGCGCCGCATGGGTCACCGGAGTACTTCGCGTCAGCCTTTGGCATAGCCGGTCCCAAGCCCGGGTAAAGGAGGAGGGTTGTGATAGGCTTGGCGAGCCAACGTAAAAACTCAGCCACTCTTATGGAGATGAAACCCAAAAGATTTTCGTTGGGGCGTAACCCTCTCAGCGACGCGCCACATCGGAACCCGGGTGTGGTGGAAAATGGGCAAGGGTCGGGCCGTCACCCCCCAAGTGGCGCGCCGTATCTTGATCCGGATACGGTGGCAAGTGAGCGAGGATCGGGTCGTCGCATCCTTAGTGGCGCGCTACATCGGCGCCCGGATGTAGTGGAAAATGAGCAAGGGTCTTCGCATTTGACTCGACGAGTGCGAAGGGTAAGGAAGCTAGCCGAGCCTAGGAGGATTCGCTTAGGTAGCTGGAACGTAGGGTCTCTGACAGGAAAGCTTCGGGAGCTAGTTGATGCAGCAGTGAGGAGAGGTGTTGATATCCTTTGCGTCCAAGAAACCAAATGGAGAGGACAGAAGGCGAAGGAGGTGGAGGATACCGGCTTCAAGCTATGGTACACGGGGACGGCTGCAAACAGAAATGGCATAGGCATCTTGATCAACAAGAGCCTCAAGTATGGAGTGGTAGACATCAGGAGACGTGGGGACCGGATTATCCTGGTCAAGCTGGTAGCTGAGGACTTGGTTCTCAATGTTATCAGCGCATATGCCCCGCAAGTAGGCCACAATGAGAACACCAAGAGGGAGTTCTGGGAAGGCTTGGAAGACATGGTTAGGAGTGTACCGATTGGTGAGAAGCTCTTCATAGGAGGAGACCTCAATGTCCACGTGGGTACATCTAACACAGGTTTTGAAGGGGCGCATGGGGGCTTTGGCTATGGCATCAGGAATCAAGAAGGAGAAGATGTCTTAAGCTTTGCTCTAGCCTACAACATGATTGTAGCTAACACCCTCTTTAGAAAGAGAGAATCACATCTGGTGACTTTTAGTAGTGGCCAACACTCTAGCCAGATTGATTTCATCCTCTCGAGAAGAGAAGATAGGCGTGCGTGCCTAGACTGTAAGGTGATACTTGGGGAGAGTGTTGTACCCCAGCATAAGCTGGTGGTTGCTGACTTCCGCTTTCGGATTCGTGTCCAGCGGGATAAGCGTGCCAAGGTCGCTAGAACGAAGTGGTGGAAGCTCAAGGGGGAGGTAGCTCAGGTGTTCAAGGAGAGGGTATTTAAGGAGGGCCCTTGGGAGGAAGGAGGGGATGCGGACAATGTGTGGATGAAGATGGCGACTTGCATTCGTAAGGTGGCCTCGGAGGAGTTTGGAGTGTCCAGGGGAAGGAGAAGCGAACATAAGGATACCTGGTGGTGGAATGATGGTGTCCAGAAGGCGCTTAAAGAGAAGAAAGATTGCTTCAGACGCCTATACCTGGATAGGAGTGTAGACAACATAGAGAAGTACAAGATGGCGAAGAAGGCCGCAAAGCGAGCTGTTGGTGAAGCAAGGGGTCGGGCATATGAGGACCTCTACCAACGGTTAGGCACGAAGGAAGGTGAAAGGGACATCTATAAGATGGCTAAGATCCGGGAGAGGAAGACGAGGGATATTGGCCAAGTCAAATGCATCAAGGACGGAGCAGGCCAACTCTTGGTGAAGGACGAAGAGATTAAGCATAGATGGCGGGAGTACTTCGACAAGCTGTTCAATGGGGAGAATGAGAGTTCTACCATTGAACTGAATGACTCCTTTGATGAGACCAGCATGCATTTTGTGCGGTGCATCCAGGAGTCTGAGGTGAAGGAGGCTTTAAAAAGGATGAAAGGAGGCAAGGCGATGGGCCCTGATTGTATCCCCATAGAGGTGTGGAAAGATCTCGGGGACATAGCGATAGTATGGCTAACCAAGCTTTTCAACCTCATTTTTCGGGCAAACAAGATGCCAGAAGAATGGAGACGGAGTATATTAGTACCAATCTTCAAGAACAAGGGGGATGTTCAGAGTTGTACTAATTACCGTGGAATTAAGCTGATGAGCCATACAATGAAGCTATGGGAGAGAGTCATTGAGCACCGCTTAAGAAGAATGACAAGCGTGACCAAAAATCAGTTTGGTTTCATGCCTGGGAGGTCGACCATGGAAGCCATTTTCTTGGTACGACAACTTATGGAGAGATATAGGGAGCATAAGAAGGACTTGCATATGGTATTCATTGACTTGGAGAAGGCCTATGATAAGATACCATGGAATGTCATGTGGTGGGCCTTGGAGAAACACAAAGCCCCAGCAAAGTACATTACCCTCATCAAGGACATGTACAATAATGTTGTGACAAGTGTTCGAACAAGTGATGTCGACACCGATGACTTCCCGATTAAGATAGGACTGCATCAGGGGTCAGCTTTGAGCCCTTATCTTTTTGCATTGGTGATGGATGAGGTCACAAGGGGTATACAAGGAGATATCCCATGGTGTATGCTCTTTGCGGATGATGTGGTGCTAGTTGACGATAGTCAGACGGGGGTAAATAGGAAGTTAGAGTTATGGAGACAAACCTTGGAATCGAAAGGGTTTAGGCTTAGTAGAACTAAAACCGAGTACATGATGTGCGGTTTCAGTACTACTAGCTGTGGGGAGGAGGAGGTTAGCCTTGATGGCCAGGTGGTACCTCGGAAGGACACCTTTCGGTATTTGGGGTCAATGTTGCAGGAGGATGGGGGTATTGATGAAGATGTGAACCATCGAATCAAAGCCGGATGGATGAAGTGGCGCCAAGCTTCTGGCATTCTCTGTGACAAGAGAGTGCCACAAAAGCTAAAAGGCAAGTTCTACAGGACGGCGGTTCGACTCGCAATGTTGTATGGCGCGGAGTGTTAGCCGACTAAAAGGCGACATGTTCAACAGTTAGGTGTGGCGGAGATACGTATGTTGAGATGGATGTGTGGCCACACGAGGAAGGATCAAGTCCGGAATGATGATATACGAGATAGAGTTGGGGTAGCACCAATTGAGGAGAAGCTTATCCAACATCGTTTGAGATGGTTTGGGCATATTCAGCGCAGGCCTCCAGAAGCTCCAGTGCATAGCGGACAGCTAAAGCGTGCGGAGAATGTCAAGAGAGGGCGGGGTCGACCGATTTTGACATGGGAGGAGTCCGTTAAGAGAGACCTGAAGGATTGGAGTATCGACAAAGAACTAGCTATGGACAGGGGTGCGTGGAAGCTTGCTATCCATGTGCCAGAGCCATGAGTTGGTTGCGAGATCTTATGGGTTTCACCTCTAGCCTACCCCAACTTGTTTGGGACTAAAGGCTTTGTTGTTGTTGTTTTTTTTTTTGTTGTTGTTTTTTTATTATAACTAATGGGGTTACTATGACTACCTTGCTACTTGAATATTCATTGTGTATTAGATGTGAGTGAGCGCGCCCTTTTTTATTCTCTTTTTCATGTTTTTATCCCTAACTTTGTTTTGGTACACCTCAGCCTGCTCACTCATCTTTCTGTTGTTGTCTTCCTGATCCAGATTATGCCCAGATCTCTGCTGCCATCGGCGCTCCATCTCCGGAGTCATCCTGGTATTTTACTTTGCATGCTTCTTTTCTATGGCTCTGTTCTCTTTGTGATGTTCTCTGCTTGGATTAATGCTAATTATTATGTGCATTTTTGCATATCTAGCTCCTGATGGGGGGCACATTTTATTCCCCTTTCAGTATTGTGAATGCTTGTGGTTGTAGATTGTCATTATTGAAGCAAGGACCCTGTGTAAATAAATTTTACGGGTGACCACATGTGGGTAGGCTTGTTGGTTAGGAAATATGTAGCCTTAGTACCCGAGACCAATATATTCAGTTAATCGATTTTTAATCTGGATACACCGAGCAAAGTTATATATGCTAGCTCAGTTGTGTATAAATTTGTTTTTATAATAGTCAGATCCAACCTTTGTATTTGCTTTGCTTGTTGTACTTTGGTTAGAAGCAAATAATGTGATGTTGTCCTGTTGTGATATCCACACTATCAATATCAAAGTGTACAGGTCTATTCCTTTTTTTTATCATTTTCACTTAATCTTCCTTGTCCTATTCAATTTTTAAACTGAGTATTGTATGAGGTTCGACACTTTTCCAGCTTGCTATATTTGTTAAACACATACTGCAATGGTGGGTGATTCTGTATTGTTGTTTAGTGCAGCAGCAACACTGATGTCAGTTCTACCTGACAATGTGTAGTAGTGTACTCATTAGTTAGCCCACTTGTGCCGGATAGTTTCTTGTTTTATTGCTTGTGCACTGTCCTTGACAAATGAAATGTGCAGCAGGCTTTTGATATTTTAGTCCTCTGGCCTTGTATGCAGTACTTTGCTAGACTATTGCAGACAAATTGAAACAACTGCAAATGTGTAGCTCCAGAGTTAGGAGACTAGAAATAATTGAGCTTTTTGCCAAAAAACTAGGATTTTACATCACTAATTAGCCCTTCATTCTTATATGCTTTTGCATTTGCTGCATTCCCGCTTTCAGGTCTTTTCATTGTTTTCACACGTTAGCTCTAGGATGCCAAGTGTAATTCAATTCATATGTACATGTACTATTTTCAGGTCGTTTCTTTGTCCTATCTGTGCATGTTTTGTTTGGTTACCCTCTGTATACCAGTCATTTTAGAATGATGCAGGTTTTGTTCTTACAGAAATAGACATCACGAGTGGATTTCCTTTTACCTGAACACTTGCCGAATTTAGTGCTCGGAGAAGTCTGCTATGCCAACTTGTGGATTCAGAACTTCAGATCCTTATTATCAGATCGTGTCACTCTTTCCAGTCCAAAACTGATGAGCTCTAGAAAACAGTATATCTCTGCAGTCTCCTGTTCCTAGCACTACTCATTTATGAAGCAATTCATTCCCTATACCGCATTTAAATATCTTGCATTTGCACACAATTTGTATTAGTAGTTCGTGGCTTTTATGTAATAAGGTGAAACCTACTCTTGCAGGCTCCTGATTGTGTGTGTATATTTCGTGGCTTCAGAATTATTTTATTTTTCGCCTTATGGCATCAAGATGCAGCTGCTCATATGATTTCATAGTTTGGCAAGTACCACAGAATTTGTGGTTGACTACTTACATACAAAATCATCGTGTTATTACTTAGTACTGAAGTTAATTTCTACATTGTTATTAGAGTTGCCTTGATGTTTCCCGTACTATAAAGATCTATGTATGCTCTATTTTTTAACCATCTAAAACTGTAGTCATTTATACTCCATGCAGCAACATTATATGTTGTTGTCGGTTTGCTGATCCATATTTATCTCCCCCAACTTGTTTTTATGTCTCTGCTCAGATTGCACAAGAAGCTGACATGTAAATGTAGATTGTGTAGCTTTATGGGCATGCATCAGATTCATATTATAATAAAATTTTGCCTTCATACTATAAATCCATTAATTGGAGCTATATATCATATGCTGTACCATTTAGTCTGGTTCATGAGTAAATTGTTGTTTCAATAAATTTAAGGTCGTTCTTTGTTTGCTTAATGTTTGCTAGCACTAATGCTGATGTATGAACAAATATAGAGCTTCAGAAGAAAACAAAGTATAGTTCATATTTTTAATCATTTATGTCCATATCATGTGATGCTAATGTATGAACTTTATATGGGTTGGTTGAAACGATATCAAATAAAAGAATATACATTCTGGAAATTAAATAAACCCTACAAATCAAATTAGGAAACTATCGTTACTGGCAAAATGAATTTATAGGGATTTGCAAGGCCTTCGTTTGCGGCTGGAAATACTTTCACTAAGCGCTATATGACTATTTTGATTTTTGTGCATTTCCTGATATTTTTAGGAATTGGTGATGATCAATTTACAGTCGGTTATCAATTTGTGCGGTTCATTAAATAATCAAGATAACACATGGAGGTCCATTCTTCTTTGGGCCAGCAGCCTTCTCGCCAACGAAGGCATTTCTACCCGGTCCTTTTCTTTTAGCCTGCTGCAGGGACCAAACACTATACCTTCTTCTTCGCTGAGCTCTTCTTCTCTTGACTTTCTCCCTGCGCCGCTTATTTGGTCGTCGTTGATCTCTCCTTAGACCCTTTCTCTTTTGCCTGACTATTCTATCCTTTCCTAGGTCTTCAATCTGTTTTCTTCTTCAATGAATCTGACCACGACATCCTGCACGTACTGCACCGCTCCCAGAGGTATCTTTCTCTCTTCCAGATCCAGTTATACTATAGAGAGATAGTTACTGAGGAAATGCTGCATGTATCATATTCTGCTATTATATTTGTATTAGTATCTTCTGATCTGACATGCCATTTCTCCCCTAATTCTAGGTGAACGGAGTCATAAATATCAACTTAGCATCAGACTACTGGGTGAACAGAGTTGTAGAAACCAGAACAGAGTCACACACTCTCAATGGTGGCAAGTTATTATATTAAACTTGCTAGACAGTTGCTCACATGGGTACTATGTATGCATGATTTTTTAACTTGAAGATTAGAGGATTATAAGAACTGAGAACATTGCATGGAAATCAGCTTAGCACCATAATAATGAGGTAGTGTATCATGCAGTCCGGGCAAGATCACCACTGACTAACATCTATCTTTTTGTTTATTTGTGTTATATCAATGAATGGGAAGCATCATGATGCTCTTCCCCGTTCCATGTTCTGAATATGCGCTAATCGAGCATCTGTTTTTGTTTCATATATGCATATGCATTTATTGTATCATTCAGCTCTGTCACCACATTTTACGGTTCCCGTTTCCAGTTTCCACGGCGCGGCGGCTCGAGTTGACGCTCTCGGCCACGGTGCGCCTGGATCAGTCAGGTCGATCGAGGGACAAGACTGGCAACCGCTCGTCCGTGCTGATCTTCAACCGAGATAGGTAAGATATCCTCTCCCATCTGTTTCTCCTCTCTTAGTCTCTTTCAAGATCTGTTACGCTTCTACATCTACGCCATGGAAGTTAGGCAAAGTACATGGGCATTGAGAACACCGGCCGCTCCCATTTGGTCGACAGTAGAGGTTTTCTTCATCCTTGCGACATCCAAACTCCAGTCCCCGAGCAAACTTGCTTCACACTCCCCGCCCCACCCCCTCTTCTTGACTATTTATGGCTTTATGTTTTCATATCATGCTAATAAACCATGTACTGACACTTTCCTGCTGGTATGCCATTGGCACAAGAGTAGTGATACGCCTGGGCATGATGTTGTTATTGATCGGATGTATGAACGTGCCTATTACTGCTATGCTTGCTACTATTTGTTTGTGAAAAGAGTGGTAATAATAATATTACTGCTTGATGTACAGAATTTAGGTTCTCACACCATATGGGTTCAACATGATCTTTTATATGATGTAAACTTTGCTGTTCCCGGTCAACATACGTTTTGCCAAATCACTATTAATGCAACTTTGTTTCTCCTAGAGCACTGGAAGCAACCACATCATGAGAGGGTCAACAGACGACAATCCGATATGTGTCACCGACAGTGAAGGTAAAATTACATTGTACTCTCCTGCAGCGCGATCATGTCACCTGCCGGCCCACTAAGTGCACATCCTATGTCAGATGTAATTATTCTCTGTGCTAAAAGCGTTGATCTTGCACCGTAGATATAAACTTGCAGTTATTTAAACCATTCTGCATGCTCTTGTAACAATGATGAGAGCTGTAATGCCCATCTAACTGTCTTGCATTTAACTTTTTAGGAAGCTGCCATTCTACAGAAAGGAGGCAAGGTGATGGGCCCTGAGTGTATCCCCATTGAGGTGTGGAAAGGGCTCGGGGACATAGCGATAGTATGGCTAACCAAGCTTTTCAACCTCATTTTTCGGGCAAACAAGATGCCAGAAGAATGGAGACGGAGTATATTAGTACCAATCTTAAAGAATAAGGGGGATGTTCAGAGTTGTACTAATTACCATGGAATTAAGTTGATGAGCCATACAATGAAGCTATGGGAGAGAGTCATTGAGCACCGCTTAAGAAGAATGACAAGCGTGACCAAAAATCGGTTTGGTTTCATGCCTGGGAGGTCGACCATGGAAGCCATTTTCTTGGTACGACAATTTATGGAAAGATATAGGGAGCAAAAGAAGGACTTGCATATGGTGTTCATTGACTTGGAGAAGGCCTATGATAAGATACCGCGGAATGTCATGTGGTGGGCCTTGGAGAAACACAAAGTTCCAGCAAAGTACATTACCCTCATCAAGGACATGTACAATAATGTTGTGACAAGTGTTCGAACAAGTGATGTCGACACCGATGACTTCCCGATTAAGATAGGACCGCATCAGGGGTCAACTTTGAGCCCTTATCTTTTTGCATTGGTGATGGATGAGGTCACAAGGGATATACAAGGAGATATCCCATGGTGTATGCTCTTTGCGGATGATGTGGTGCTAGTTGACGATAGTCGGACGGGGGTAAATAGGAAGTTAGAGTTATGGAGACAAACCTTGGAATCGAAAGGGTTTAGGCTTAGTAGAACTAAAACCGAGTACATGATGTGCGGTTTCAGTACTTCTAGGTGTGAGGAGGAGGAGGTTAGCCTTGATGGCCAGGTGGTACCTCGGAAGGACACCTTTCGGTATTTGGGGTCAATGTTGCAGGAGGATGGGGGTATTGATGAAGATGTGAACCATCGAATCAAAGCCGGATGAATGAAGTGGCGCCAAGCTTCTGGCATTCTCTATGACAAGAGAGTGCCACAAAAGCTAAAAGGCAAGTTCTACAGGACGGCGGTTCGACTTGCAATGTTGTATGGCGCGGAGTGTTGGCCGACTAAAAGGCGACATGTTCAACAGTTAGGTGTGGCAGAGATGCGTATGTTGAGATGGATGTGTGGCCACACGAGGAAGGATCGAGTATGAAATGATGATATACGAGATAGAGTTGGGGTAGCACCAATTGAGGAGAAGCTTGTCCAACATCGTCTGAGATGGTTTGGGCATATTCAGCGCAGGCCTCCAGAAGCTCCAGTGCATAGCGGACGGCTAAAGCGTGCGGAGAATGTCAAGAGAGGGCGGGGTCGACCGAATTTGACATGGGAGGAGTCCGTTAAGAGAGACCTGAAGGATTGGAGTATCGACAAAGAGCTAGCTATGGACAGGGGTGCGTGGAAGCTTGGTATCCGTGTGCCAGAGCCATGAGTTGGTTGCGAGATCTTATGGGTTTCACCTCTAACCTACCCCAACTTGTTTGGGACTAAAGGCTTTGTTATTGTTGTTGTTGTTGTTGTTGTTGTTGTTGTTGTTGTTGCCATTCTACAGAAAGAACAATCATTCGAGCTAACCATGATGTGAGAGCGACAAGCAGTCGTAAACCATTGCACATCAGCAACAAAAGAGGTATATCAGTTTACCATCCCCGCTGCCTTGACACTTTAGCACAACACAATGCAAGTTCATGTACCATCCGATCTTTACTGATGCTTGTTTTCCACTTTTCTGTTATCAAATATCAAGAGAAACACCACTATGCTAAGAAGCGAAAGGTTCAGTCCGACAGGACTTTGACACGGGGTAACATGCCCATCTCCTTTTCTCATGGTTAACGATGTTTTTTCCTAACCATGGGCTAAAAATCATATGCTACCGTGCAGGACCACATCCCATTGGTTATGACAGTTAGACCCATTAGTCAGAATCTGTTCAGAAAGCAACATCTATAAAGATATTATGTACTGGTGATTTGATCCATTGTGCCACTCATACTTCACCTATTTGGATCATTTAGCTCGAGCAATTTGCATAATCTTATTCTTACAATAACTGTAGAGTATTCATATATACATATAAAGTTAGTCATGATCCGCTTCTTGTATGTTATGTAGGTCCGACATGTTCTAAACTTAAAATATGAATGGGCAGTATGAATGACCTTAAGAGAACTATTTCCCTTAAACTAAACAAAAGCTTGCCATCTTTAGTAATCATGCATATACATGTGCATTAGTTTTTATCAAATATTGTAGTATGGTATTAATTTGGTTGGACTGGTCAACTGTTATAGCAATTCTTGCTGCAATATTCATTCTATAGTATGTACTAGCTCTTAGACAAGATAATTGTTTGGCCCCTGGTTTGTTAGCTACTGGTTGGTCCTGTAAAGCTACATCCTTGCTTTCCGATAGTGTTATTTGAATCTATAGCAGTGGGTATGAAGATCCGCTAATTTGAGTTTTTTTTCTGCCTTTATTTATCGTGCGATGGCCACTGTCGGAGCTTTCACCCTTCACCGCCCCCTGTGGCCCAGCGATTTGCGGCGGCTGCGGGGTCTTCCCCTGATTTGGTGGTGGCGGGCAGGCGACAAATAGCCCACAAACCTTTAGTTTTCCACCCTGCTTTCTTACCAGGCCAGACTATGAACAAGTACTATAGAGAGGATATCTCTAAATCAAGTGGCCCGTGCACTAGAGAAAACCGCAGGTACACCTTCTTTCGCCTTCTTTTCGTGTCACCCTTTCTTATACTAAGATGGGCCTAACTTATTTAAAATTTGATAATTTCCTGTGTATTAAATGTTTCTTCCTAGACAAAAAATACATCTTTTGACTTTTATACTTTTCCATATGCTTTTCTGGAATTTTCACACACACACACACACACATTATAATTATTGTTCAGCTTTAGTTTTTCAATGCCTTAGTTATCCCCATTAATTTAGTCTTTTAGTATATTTATTTTGTGTTGTTGTGCTGCTCTAGGTTTGTATCCTGGTTAGACCGTGTATAATTGTAGCTGACACAGAGATTATACTGAATTAGTCTGTGGATGGAGACTTTGGGATCATAATATCTAACGAAAAAGTGCGAAAAAGAGTTATATCAGAGGTTTGATCATTTAACTTTTTTTGATTAATTCCTTGATACATTTCCATCCTGATATAGTCTCTACCTTTCCATCCTGATATAGTCTCTACCTTTCCATCCTGATATAGTCTCTTCACTGATATAGCATATCCTTTTCTCTATTATTCACATAATTCTTTGCTAACAGAATATCCTAAACAATGTGGAAAATAGATAGCTTGAATGATGCACATGTTATTAACTTCATGCATTATTTTGAGGGAGAGGTCAATCCATGTATGTTTTTCCTTGCAATGCTCATTGTTGCTGGTTTTCATTCTTCTCGGTTCTTCCTAAATTTATTCTCAAGGTGGTAAATTGTTTTCTTGTGGTTACATTTTTGTCGGGCCAGCTCACCACCTATCTTGCTGTATAGGTATCTGTGGTGCTCATAGTGGTCGCCCAGATCTCGATGGAGATGGTAGTCCCTGGCCAGGGCACGGAATCGATGCCGTCGACCCCGCCATTTCCACTCCACCCCGAGGTATCCGGATCCTTACTTCATGGGCTTCTTTACTTCAGACGAAAGGATCCATGCTATATGAATAAACTGCTTTAATTCATGTTCTTTAGAAGTATATGCAATCTTGGACTGGATGCCAAAATTTTCTTTTATGTCATCCTTTAACTGACTGCAAATCAATTTTCCGTTATACCAATGCTTCCTGATATGTTTGTGCTTTTCAGATTCATGTTCTTTAGTTAAAGTATAGTAGCTACTAGCTACTGTATATGCAACACCGCATTTTGAATCATCCAATAAAAGTTACATTCATGTCCAGACTGTTTTAGATAGTGGATTGTAACATTTGCAAACCCCTAATGTATACGAGGAAGTGTTTGTTCATTAGTATGGTAACATGTGTTGTAGTGGCAAGGACCCTCCAGTGAGATCATCCAGTCTTGCAACATGAAATATTTTCTCATAATTTTGAAATTACAAAATGTACTTAATATCAGATGATGTGCCTTGTGGAAGAACCGAGCACTCATATTTTGCACTTAGAATTAGAACTATACTTTGGTTGGTTTGATTTAGTAATATTGCTTGAGGCAGCCTTTTGAAAATATATGTAAGAAAACCCGAGTACTCATTCAAAGTGTTTTTGTATTAACATTCATAATATATGTAGCTCTGCTACGTGTTGGTGGGTTTATTTTTTAATACCATAGCTGATGTTCTCTTTATATAGTAAGATGGAACTAAACATATCCAAAGTAACATTTATAATTACTCAACTCTGACAAGCTTCAACAACTTTAACTTTATAATACTCCCTCCGTCCCAAAATCAATAACTCTGCAATTAACATGGCAGGAACTTAGAAAGGAAAGGTCCTGGAATGCATCAATATAGGACTCGTTGTCCTTCTTTCTAGGAAGAATATTGGAGTCGTTCAAGTTTTAACTCATAGATAGATGGCATTTTAACCTTCGTTTCTAAATAGTTTAGCTTGGAGCAAGTTGTGATAGCGTGGCATAGTTAGCATCTAACCTTTTCACTCTTCCTAGCAAACCGTTGTTTGGCTAAGTTGCTGCTTTTTCTCAGCCCTTCTTATAGCGTTGTTAGTTGCAGGTGAAGTTGAAGATTGCTCCTTGTTGGAACATGATTATATTGGGATATCACAATATCTCTTATTTAATTAATGCATCTATATATCTGATAAAGGGTGGAAGACTCAGCATTATGCCTGGTGTTTTGTTCCACTCTTGCCGCCTTAGTTTCCGTCATACCGGTGTTATGTTCCTTGATTTTGCCTTCCTTACGCGGTCGGGTTTATGGGAACCCCTTGACAGTTCGCTTTGAATAAAACTCCTCTAGCAAGGTCCAACCTTGGTTTTACATTTGCCTAACAACCTACTAATTTTCCCTTGGGAGTTATAAACCCGAGGGTCATCTTTATTTTAACCCCCCCCCCTCGGGCCAGTGCTTCTCGAAGTGTTGGTCCGAACCGGGCGATATCCGGCGCCCCCTGGGCAACCAGGGTCTATGCCAACCCGATGTCTTGCCCATCAGATGTGCCCTGAGAACGAGATACGTGCGACTCCAATCGGGATTTGTCGGCACATCGGGCGGTCTTGCTGGTCTTGTTTTACCATTGTCGAAATGTCTTGTAACCGGGATTCCGAGACTGATCAGGTCTTTCCGGGAGAAGGAATATCCTTCGCTGATCGTGAGATCTTGTGATGGGTTAAGTTGGGACACCCCTGCAGGGTATAATCTTTCGAGAGCCGTGCCCGCGGTTATGTGGCAGATGGGAATTTGTTAATATCCGGTTGTAGAGAACTTGACACTTGACTTAATTAAAACGCATCAACCGCGTGTGTAGCCGTGATGGTCTCTTCTCGGCGGAGTCTGGGAAGTGAACACGGTTTGTGTTATGGTTGAACGTAAGTAGTTTCAGGATCACTTCTTGATCACTTCTAGCTTCACGACCGTTGCGTTGCTTCTCTTCTCGCTCTTATTTGCGTATGTTAGCCACCATATTTGCTTAGTGCTTACTGCAACTCCATCTCATTACCTTATCCTACCCTTAAGCTTAAATAGTCTTGATCTCGCGGGTTTTTGAGATTGCTTAGTCCTCGTGACTCACCAGATACTACCAAATAGTTGTAAGTGCCGATGATACCAGTGCAGGTGATGCAACCGAGCTGAGTTGGGAGTTCGATGAGGATCTTGGTCATTACTATGTTTCTTTTCCGGATGATCAGTAGTGGAGCCCAGTTGGGACAATCGAGGATCTAGCATTTGGTGTTGTCTTCTTTCTTTTGGATTTGTCCGTAGTCGGACCTATGTGTGTACTCTGAATGATGTATGACTTATTTAAGTATTGTGTGAAGTGGCGATTGTAAGCCAACTCTATTTATCCCTTTCTTGTTCATTACATGGGATTGTGTGAAGATGACCCTTCTTGCGATAAAACCACAATGCGGTTATGCCTCTAAGTCGTGCTTCGACACGTGGGAGATATAGCCGCATCGTGGGCGTTACAATACTTGTCATAATGTAGGGGGCGGGGCACTATACTTTGTGTGATAAACACGGTGTATGTTTGGAACATGGTTTAGATTATGAATATATAGTTAGTACATCAAATGTACTATTATTTGGAATCAATGTGGTGTGTTATTAAGGTAATACATGAATGATAGTTGAAGTTGGCAACAATCATGATTGTAGATTCTTATTGAAATAGAGAAATGAATTCAAATTCAGTTTGAATTGCAGCGGTAGTATAGACATTTGGAATGCACTGAAATGTTGGTATGAGTAGGTTACATGCATTATACAGCCTGCGAAAAAATTTAAATGGACATAACATGGATTCATACTCCCTCCTTCCATTTATATAGGGCATAATGCGTTTTTAACACCGCCTTTGACTATTGACAAGATTAATAGTACATGACATGCACAATGTGAAAATTATATTGAAAGCTCCTTTCACACACGAATTTAACGGTGTACTTTGTGTAAGTTGCATGTCATATATTATTGCTCTAATATTTGGTCAAAGTTAGCATCAAAAAACGCATTAGGCGCTATATAGATGAAAGGAGGGAGTAGCTTTGCATAGCATTTGTATAGTAAAACGGGGCAAGACTCTCTCTTTGTGTGGTGTGAATAGTTTTATTTTTTTCGTTTTATTTTGGTTGAGGGAAGTGCGAATTGATTTGGTATGTACAAGTACAATATTACATGTTAGGCTTGTCCCTAAAATTCAACCCGCGCCTTGTTATATCCCGAAAATTCAGATATCGTGCTCCCAAAACTAGCGCCTTCACAACCCGCGCCTTGCTATCCCGAAACTACAACGCACGCGAAAACTCTCTCCAGCTGCCAAATCCTGACACGCAAAATCCCCCTTCTAACCCTGGGCCGAAAGGGCTGCTAGTTCCAATCGGTGGGGGTACTTTTGTAACACATCCTACATTTTGGACAAGCGCGTCCCTAAGTCATGGTTCACCCCCTCCCATCGCCTCCTTTTCGCCATTTGAAATCCCAGGCCGCCATAACCTCTCCGCTCCAGCCGCGAAACCCCACCCTCCTCTGTCCGCCACCTCAGCGCTGCCCAGCCGGAGCCTCTTCCCCGATGACGTTGTCCATCGCAACAGCTCGACGTCCCTTGTCAAACCTCCCCGGGTGAGGATCCATTGTCCATCTCGTCATCCCGCCGGTTCAGCCACCCCGTCCTCCACCTCCAAGGAGCTGCTCGGACGATCGCCTCGTCTATCGCGACTGCTCCATCCCCACAGCGCCGCCTTAAACTGCTCCACCGGAACCGCAACATCCTCACCGACTCCTCGGACGAAGCCAAGGCCTACTTGGCGCCACCAAAGAGGTTGTACACTCATTGCATCACACCTTCTTCTTAACTCGACCTCCCGCCGACGGTGCTCCATCTCGCACCCCCATGGAGCGGCTACCTTGAAGCCGGCGCTGCGGGCGACATTTCCACGGCGGCTCTCCCCCAGTGCGAGGCCCCTTCGGTGGCGGCGTCCATACCAGCCGGATCTGCTGCTGCTGCTCCGGCTCTCACTCGCCCGCTCGCGTAGCTGCTGCTGCTCTGGATCTCGCTCGCTCGCTCGCGTTGTTGCTGCTCTCCCCCTCGCTTGTGCTGCTACTCTGCTTCAATTTAGCTACACTTCAATCGACTAAATTGACTTTTGGGTCAATAGATTTTCAGGGGTGGGGGGGGGGCTCGCCGGAGTTAAGAAAGAACCACCCGCAGTGGAGAGGGGCTTGCTGGAGAGGTACCCCACTATCTATCTTAGGGTTCAGGGTGGGGGAGGGGGCCTAGAGGGCTGGCCGAGGCGGCGGCGGACCGGTGGTGGGGATTTGTTTCGGGGCGGCGAGGCGGTGCTAGGGCCGGCGGTTTGGCCGGTGGTGGCTTGTGGCTCAGGGAGGGTGCAGGTTGAAGATGAACTGCAGGCCTTCCCTAAACTACATGTCAAGTGCCTCTCTGCTACCATTGCGTCCAGTTTCGACAGTAACATTCATATTCCATAGTAAATTTCAGTTTCGACAGTTAAGTTCAGAGTCAACAATTTTTACCTCATCTGTTGTAATCAGGTGGTTTTTGGTGATTTAAATTTTACATCTATTTTACATCATCTATTGGAGATGCTATCAGAATCCCACTTGAGATTGACGATGTCTGTCCTATGCTGCTTCAGCCTTGACGTCTTACGGCTCACTAGAGTTGCTCCAACGACAGAACGAGCCATCACAACAGAGCAGTGCCCTGGACGCCGTCTACAGATTCCTCAGATCTTCCTCCATACCTTTGACAGCCACCTCTGCCTCAACTGCTTCAGCGACCAACCCAATGATGCTGAGGTCGACACGGCTACGGCAAAGAGGTTGTACACTTGTTGCATCACTTATTACTATACATTCATGTCGATCCATTAGGGCTATTTTGGTTCAACAAGAAAACATAGCAATAGGGAATTTTCCTATGGCACTCTACTATTCAATTATTCATGCATTTTGTTGAAAGAAATGGAGCAAAACATCCACCTAAACCTACTTTTCAAAATCCTATGCATGAAAAGAAGACCAAGTGCATTAGTGGCAGAATAACATTCTAACTGTACAAGCTTTCATATGGTTTCACTTTATTTTGGCCGTGTTTCTTTGCATTCCTCTGCTCTTCCAATTCCTATGAACCAAACACCCAAGTTGACAGAAATCCTGTGTTTACAAATGCTCTGTTTACCATGTGCATTCCTATCCTATTCCGGTGTTTTCCTATCCCTGCATTTTTAGAATCATACAAGCCAAATGAGCCCTTACAGAATTACTTCAGTTACATGTAGGTGTCGAATGGAACTTTTTGTGGTTTGTCCTGCTCCAGCCGCGACGTCGTCCACCTCACGTGAGCTGCTCCATCGACAGAAGCATCCACCAAACCAGACATCATGATTCCTGACCATCTTTCACCGCCTCAGATCTCCTTCCCTGCCACTGGCACCCACCGCAACGGCATCACCATCATTGACTCAGCAGATGAACCTGAGGAGTACACAGGTCCACAAGAGAGGTCGCACTTTTTTGTTTCTGCTTATGTTATGCATTGCTTAAAATTAACTGCTACTTTATCGTCCTGTTCACCTCTTGGACTCCAAGTCAGGTCCAAATTAATGTTCAAACTTGAGTTCTAAATTAGTTGTGGGACACATATCGAGGCAACAATGAATAGTATCTCTATCTAATATCTGGTTCACCTAGGATATGCCTATGTTGTCCATCTTGGGTGGGAAACAAATAGTAAAGCAATCATCATCTGTCTTTTTATTAAACTAAAGCAATCATCAACCTGCCATCATTATTTTTGGATCCATCCACTAGTTGTTACCATCACTCTAAATTTCTACATGCTCTCCTTACATAATCTCACCATATTTTTTTTGTATGCATGTCGATATTGTACATAGTCATGTTGAACATGTAGAGAAAAAGTGAAGAGTTTTGCGCGGCAATACAATGTCATGCAGACATCGCTCCATGGTGGGTTCAATGGCAAACCCTCCCCCTCTCTAGATTGTAATCCATAGGAAGATATCTGTTCTGAGGCGGATTCAGACGCAGCTGACCACTCCTATTTACCCCCCAAGGTGTTTGCTCTACCTTGGCATGATGGTGTTAGTCATATCATGCATATTTTGCCTTGCAGTGCCTACTTTTCACATCATATATGTTATCTTCTTAGTTTAGACATGTTCTGTAATGCCACCTGTTTAGTTTCTATATCATATATGGGAATTATGCAGTCTCATGTCTTTTAGCCAGCCATAATATATGTGAAATGTGCAATGCCATCCTGTTTAACCAGGCATCATATATTTGAATGATATCTTTCCCATCCTTTTCTTCATTACATTTCCATTTGATGACAATGTTTGTACATTAAACTACTCTTCCTATGAATCAGCCATTTGGGTGGGAGATGGAAAAATCTGGAGTGAAAACAAGGCCTTTAGAGCAGACAGTGCTACCTGTTGAAGCAGATCTCTTGTTGGGTCTCGATAGCTCCTCCGAGATGGATTCAAAGACAGATGACTAGTCCTATTCCCCCACCGAGGTGTATGCTCTAACTTGGCACAATTATACTGCTCATATCATGCATATGGTGTCTTGCATTGCATAGTTTAGACATCATATACACAATATTCAACACCATGTTCTTAGTTCAGACATCATATCGAATGCCCTCTGTTTAGCATATAAATCACATATGTGAATTAAATCATGTGATCCTAATTACTTAGATAACATGTAGGTGAATTATGTCATGCGATCCTGTTTAGTTATTCATCATATCTTTGAATTATGTTATGCTATGCTATCCAGTTTAGATAGACATCATATATGTGAAATTATGTCATGCTATCCATTTTAGTTAAACAATATACATGTCAACTATTGCATGCCATCTTTTTTCCACACTATATATTGCATCTATCTCTCATACAATGTCTATACATTCAACTATGTTTCCTGTTTATCAGCCATTTGAATTGGAGAAGGTGATGTCAGTATCTAGCGGACTAAAAACACGGTCTTCAAATAAAACAGTGCTACCTCTTGGTGGAGATAGCACCCCGGTTGTACATGCACGAGAACCAGCCCTACCACACATAACCCAAACTCTCGCATATTGTACCCCTACTGCAATGGACAGAGAACTAGCTTCACCCAATCTAACCCCAACCCCAGCAGATAGTAACCCAGTTCCTGTTGACACAGCACCATCTCCACCACAGAGCTCCCAAACAAGGGCGGTTAGTAAGGCAGCTCCAGTGCCCAAAGGGTCAGTACTACCACGGCGAACCCCAACTCCACCAGTTAGTACGCCTATTCCTGTGGAGGAAGCACGACCAACTAGTCGTAGTTTAGCATCTATCGCATTTGATGTTGTTAAATCCTATGTGCGTATCTTCCCATCTTGGAAATATTATACTGAAGATGAAGGAAAATGCCAGTTGCAGGTGTTTGTCCAGGAGTTATGTGTAAGTAATGTTATTCATGGCAATTACTTTGCTTTGTCCCATACATCCTACCTCCATGATGGTTATAATACAACAAATTTTCCCATTTTTCTCTATAGAGAAGGACGATTTGGAAACTCAGGATGAGGTAACCTGTGCTAGTATCTCTGCTATCTTCAAGAATGCTTGGTGGCAGTATCGGAATTACCTGAAGAAAACGTACTTCACCGGCAAAGAAACTCATCAAATTCCCTTACGTTCTCCTGAGACACATTTACTGGACGATGACTGGGAACGCCTTGTTTTGTACTAGTCCCAGACCAAGAATGTGGTAAGGTCTATGAGCTCATTTTATATTTTAAGTACTATATTCTTGCGTCTTACTGTACTCTGTTCATGTAGAACAAGTGCCTAAACCTGAAGAACAACTGTTCTAATTTAAGATTCCATTGCTATCGTGCATACTGCTTTGCTCTTGTATCACTATATTTACTCATACAAACTTATTTTTAAATTGAAGGATCCAATCGAAACTCCAATGGCACAACAGGTATGTTCACGCATGTTTCTTTAACAGGTTTGCTCTTATCAATAACTCTGTTGATTTCAATTTCAACTGTGTATATAGTTGACTTCTCATATCATGCACATTACTAGCATCACAACAGAGCCAATAGTGTTGTTGTACATGTAGACCCGTGGTACCCATCTAAAATCTTGTTGTGCCGTGTAGTTTCCCACACTTTGTATTCTTTCACTGTTGCTTTGTTTGAACTGATATGATTTGAACCATGTCTTATTTTGATCTGGCAAGACAATGCAGTGACCATAGGACATAGATATATGCTTGTTTCATGCTTCTATAGTACTTGGCAATAGAAGACTTGGTAGTTTAATCCTGTCCACCTTACTAATGAACTGGTTCACCGAAATGAGTTTCATATACTAGTACATGCTAAACCTGTTATGTGTCTGCTTGTTTCTTCTTTTAGAATGATGACAGAATATTGGAGAAGAGTGCCTTATTAAGCAATGGTAAAGGAAGTAATGCAGATAAGGTTCGGGATAGTGAGACATTCTTGTTGGTCTCCAACAAAGCTGATAAAACAACTAAGGAAGACTATCCTGAAGACAGTGAGATAACCCCAAAGTCCTGTCTTGGTTTAGTGTTCGAGTTATTGGCCACTACCGCTTGCACAAGCTATTCAAACTCACTGTCTGAATCAGTTTGGTTTCTTGAGTCTCAACTACAAGCTGAAAGACATCGATCAGCTATGCTGCGACAAGAAGCGGAACGACTGCGGAAGTCCCTGGAGCATTCAGATGCATACTTTCTGGTGCAACAACAAGCGTCGGAGGATTTTAGCGCCAAACAAGACAAAGCTAATAAGCTCGCTAAGCTTATTGCCAGCATGGTGGATACCCAGGATAACGTTTCTTGAGCTCTTCTGAAGTTGTTTTAGTTATCCTCTTGTTTTGCTGCCGTGTTTATTTGCACTGGTGGCCAATTTTGACGGCCAGTGTACGTAATATGCGGCTTTGTTCCCTATATTTGCACTGGTGGCGAACTTTGATGCCTAGTGGATGTAATATGTGTAATAGCGGTAATAGGCTAGCGTTAGTTGCTTGCTTATTTATTTCCTTATTGTCTTGTTTAGTTGTTTGCTTGTAGTCACTGTAGTTCTTTTTCCGTGTTTTTCTAGTGGCCACAATAACCTATTTTTGGTAACTAGGCCACAATAATCATGGCAACACACGGACTATTGTAACCATGGGCCTCCTACGGGCCGTATGATCCATGGCCTTCTACGGGCTGTAGGATCCATTGGTCTTCTATACGGGCCATAGGATCCATGGGCCTTCTACACGCCATAGGATCCATGGGCCTTCTACGGGCCGTACGATCCATGGGGCTTCTACGGGCCGTACGATCCATTTGTCTTTTACGGGCCGTACGATCCATGGGCCTTCTACGGGGCGTATAATCATTTCGCCAATCATGGGCCGTACTATTCGTGGACCATAATGGGCCGTTAATAGGCCATATTTGATAACTCTATGAATACAGCCAACGGGTTTTTTTTGACATGAAAACGGCCCAACGTATTAACAGGACACAAACGAGCCGACTATAACCACGGGCTGAATTTGGCCCACAAGCAGAAAATGATAGTAACGGGTCGTAAGTAACCGAATGCTGGAAATGAGCCCAAGAATAAATGGACTAATAAGGCTGAAAGATAACATGGGATGGAAATGGCCCAGTGGAATAATGGGCCGTTAATGGGTATAAAGTGATACACTGTTCATTACGGGCTAGTTTCACCATGGGCCATTAATGGGCCAAGAGTTACAAAGGGCCTCATATGGTCCGAAAGACGTCATGGGCCATACATGGGCCGAAGTTAAAACGGGCTAGAATCATATTAGACGGCCCAGATGATGCTACTGGGCCTAATTCGGGTAGGCCATAACGGGCTCTGGGTTAGCGAGCTGTAAATGGGCTATATGCGAACAAGCCGTTAACAAGCTTTCCGTGGGTCGGCCCGCCACCTTTTGACCAAGTCAAAAGGGCCGACCTTTTCACAGGAATGGGCCTCTGTTGGGTCGTGCCATGTGTCGACGTATCATAGGCGCCTTGGTCCAATGAGTGGATGACATCTGTCCCAACGGTGAGCCGACACGTGTTTCCTCCAGCCAATGATAATTTTACACGTGGAAAATCCCCATTGGTCGGGGCTGTTAACGGGTTATCGGATCCAAAACTGGTCCCGATATCTTAACCGTGTTCCGTTATGGTGGATGCCACATGTCGGTCACCCTTGACGAAAGCACTTCTGTGACGTGCGATTTATCGTCATGGAAGTGGACACTTCCGTGATGATAATTTTGGTAATGTCATGGAACACTTCTACGATAGCACAGGCATGACTATCTTGATTCTATCATAAAATTGTCATGGATGTACATGCATGACAAAAAACGTGACCTACTATGACAAACACGTATCATCACGGAGGTGTATTTTTTTGTAGTGCTAGATTGATTTTTCTTG
This sequence comes from Triticum aestivum, assembly GCF_018294505.1. Lineage (NCBI taxonomy): Eukaryota > Viridiplantae > Streptophyta > Magnoliopsida > Poales > Poaceae > Triticum > Triticum aestivum. The sequence continues at coordinate 401,942,217 of NC_057813.1, read as the reverse complement.
CAATGGGAAGAGGTGCTTTGTGATGGGTTCCATCTTGCGGTGCTCAATCTCAGCGACAGAAGGAGACATGACATGCATGTATCGTTGCTATTAAGGATAAAAAGATGGGGTCTATTCCTACATGAATAGATCTTGTCTACATCATGTCATTGTTCTTGTTGCATTACTCCGTTTTTCCATGAACTTAATACACTAGATGCATGCTGGATAGCGATCGATGTGTGGAGTAATAGTAGTAGATGCAGGCAGGAGTCGGTCTACTAATCTTGGATGTGATGCCTATATACATGATCATTGCCTTGGATATCGTCATAATTATTTGCTCTTCTATCAATTGCCCAATAGTAATTTGTTTACCCATCGTATGTTATTTTCTCGAGAGAAGCCACTAGTGAAATCTACGGCCCCCGAGTCTATTTTCTATCATATTGTTTTCAGATATATTATTCAAAAAAACCAAAAATACCTTGCTGCACATTTTCTTTATTTATTTTATTTCGTGTTTTCGCTAGATCTATTTATCCAATCTCATACAATTTAATCTATCTTAATACCGGGGGATTGACAACCCCTCTTATGTGTTGCGTTGCAAGTATTTGTTCTTTGTGTGCTGGTACCATTTACATAGTGTTGCTTGGTTCTCCTATTGGATTGATAAACTTGTTTTCATAACTAAGGGAAATACTTACCGTTGTTGTGCTGCATCATCCTCTCCTCTTCGGGGAAATACCAATGCGGAACCATGAGTCTTCTAGTGAGATGATCCGGTTTGTGAGGGGAGTGTGTCCAAACTTTCATCAAACAATCCAATTTTATTTACCACAACATCTTGGTGCCATGCCATTACGTCCAGCAAGGTTTCATGTATTTCTATCATTTTTGAAGTTCTTGGAATTTAAAAGCCATGGTACTCAATGTTTGTGTCCAAGCCATGACACCAATATGTTTGAAAATTCCTTCCAATTTACTGCACATGGAATTAACTTGCACACAAGTACAGAAATATGATTTTCCACCCATGATGTTTTGCTGTTGCATGTACATGCGGCTCAAATTTGAATTACGGCATTAAATGGCTAGAAACTCACTTAATGTCTTAAAAAGGTCAAATGAACCCTTATAATTTCCAAATTTTAACATGACAATTGTATTAGTGCATTTTATTTAAAACACCATTTGTTGCCACTATACTCCAAATTGGTCTTTCACAGCCAATACAAAAAATCAACTATGTCAGACATAGTTTGTTATAGGAACCATTTGCGATGAAAATTCGTGGGTCTATTTATGTCTTCCTCCATAAGGTTCACCGGCTTCATCTGCTCAAGTGTCGGTCACCCCCGAATCCACGATCCCCATTCCCCAACCCCTTCTTGCAAAGAATGACGCCATGGAGATGCTTCATGAGGGTCTGTACGATGGCCGCGTCCTCCCCGAGCGCCGCTGCCTGAGCCGAGAGTGCGGCCGCCTAAGCGAAGAGCGCGACCGCATCTACATTGAGCGCAACCCTATCCACCGAGACGCCGTCTGCGGTAGCCGACAGGGCAGCTGCAGCGGCCGAGACGTCAGCAACAGCTACTGCGACGGTGGCTGCAAACACCGAGAGCGCTCGAGCAGCCATCCCTTCCACTGATGTCGCCCTGGCCCAGGTCGAGGCCATCTACGTCAAAGATCAAGAACACCGACGCCAAGATATTCTAGGCCTCCTCGGAATCCATCATGCAACCCATGTCTGAAAAGGCAACGGAGGACATGGAGCACCTCCTTCCTCATGAGATCGGCGAGCGAGAGTTGGAGATGTAGGAGGCGGCGGAGATCGAGGAGCACCGGGAGGAGGAGTTGCGTGTGGCTGAGGAGGTAGAGAAGAGCCTGTTCATCGAGGAATCAGCGATGGAGTGCCAACGTGAGCTCTGGCGCAGCCACTACTATGAGTACTACAATCTTGAGGGCGGCGCCGAGGACGGGGATGACCACGCAGACGACTTCAGCCTGGGAGACGTGGAGTCCACCAACGGCAGCTTGTCACCAGGATAAGTCATCGACATCTAATCTTACACCAATGAGGCATGCGTGTCGGCGGCTTTGTTAAAATTATGCATACTTAGCCTTTGTTTATAATGCTGGCCTTTTGCTAGAGCAATGTTCAGGTCAATTGGCTTTGTTTAATTACTAAAATTTCTTGATTCAGTAAGTGTGGTTTGTGTGCTCTAAGCTGTTTTGTGTACCCAAATTAGCAAGCAATGTTAAATTATGCAATGACATGGATGAGGACCAAACCCAAGGAAATTTCCACCAAATTTTGAATGAATAAACTCATCGCATGTGCATAAAGCAGAAGAATCGTTTGTGATGCACACATTTGTTCAAAGTGAATGGTGTCCGGTGGCACCGCGTGCAAAATTTCCCTCCACCATTTGATTTTTTGCCTACCACCAAAGTATCTAACTCTTCCTCCTCCCCACCCCCTTTTATCCCCGACCACAAGTCGCAAATCCCCTGTTTCCTCCTTCCTTCCTTCCCAAGCTATAGCCGCTTCCTCGCTTGTCCTCGCTCTCATCATCTCGCATTCGACCGCCGCGGTCGCCATGGTCTTCTTCAATGACCTCTCCACCGGTTCCTCCTCTGACGATTACTCTTTCACTAGCCCTGTATGCCTCTCTCCCCTCTCTCCCAGGTTATGATTTTGAATAAAGGATTTTAACCCAGCGTCCGATTTGAGTCATTTCTTCCTCTTGTGGCTCCCTAGGACCATCACTTGCAATGAATGGAGTGGGGTGGCCGAAGATTTGCCTACTCGTTGTGACCATCAATATCCATGCATGAAGTTTGTTGTGTTTGAATCTGTGGACAGTGGGAGGAAGTTTCTGTTGGGGAACGTAGCATGTAATTTAAAAAATTTCCTACGCTCATGCAAGATCTATCTAGGAGATGCATAGCAACAAGAGGGGGAGAGTGTGTCCATGTACCCTCATAGACCGAAAGCAGAAGCATTTGACAATGCGGTTGATGTAGTCAAACTTCTTCTTTTTCCGACCAATCAAGCACCGAACGTACGGCACCTCTGAGTTCTGCACACGTTCAGCTCGATGACGTCCCTCGAACTCTTGATCTATAACGCCCCAGATTCGTTGCGCCAGGTGTCCGCCAGTTATTCGCCATCGTTGCCACGTCATTTGCTTGCGTGTTGCATTTTATCATGTCATCATGTGCATTTCATTTTGCATACGTGTTCGTTTATTGCATCCGAGCATTTTTCCCGTTGTCCGTTTTGCAATCCGGCACTCCTGTGTCCTCCGGCGCCCCCTTTTGCCTCTTTTCATGTGCGGGTGTTAAACGTTCTCGGAATGGACCGAGGTTTGCCAAGCGGCCTTGGTATAGCACCGGTAGACCGCCTGTCAAGTTTTGTTCCATTTGGAGGTCGTTTGATACTCCAACGGTTAACCAGGTAACCGTAAAAGCCTCTTTTGTCTTGCAGCCCAACACCCCTCCAAAGTGGCCCAAAACCCATCCAAACTCCCTCCATGCTCTCGGTCGTTCGATCACGATCGTGTGGGCAAAAACCGTGCCTCATTTGGAGCCTCCTAGCTCCCTCTACCTATAAATATGTGCCCCTCCCCGATTTTTCGCGCAGATGAACCCTAGCCCCTTCTCCACCGCGCCGCCGGACATGTCCATCCGCGCCAGACCTGTCCGTCGGACACGTCGCGCGGACCAATGGCAGACCGCCACATCTCTCCGCCGCTGCTCTCCTCCAACCCGCCGCCGCCACGTCATCGGCCGCCTCCCTCTCTTTCCTCTGCGCCCGCCGCCGGCCCGTGGGGCCCGTGGCCGGCCCGCCCGAGCCGCGACCGGGCCCGCGCGTCCTCCGCCGCCCGCGCCCGACTCCGGCCACCGGACCCTGTCGGCGCCTCCGCCGTCGCCTCGCCGACGTGCTCCTCCGCCGCCTCGCCGACACGTCGCCTTCTTGCCGACCCCGCACCTCGCTCCCCGCCGCCGAGCGCCTCCCGCGGTCGTCCGCGCCGTCGCCCCGAAGCTCCTCCGCGCCCTCGCGCTGCCCCTTGCGCCCGTCGCTGGCGTGCCATCTCGCCGGTCGCCCTCCGCCGCTAGCTCGCCGCCGGCCATCTCCGGTGCCGGATCCGGCCGGGGCCACCCCGGATCCGTCGTCCTCGGTCTCCTCCGGCCTCCCCGCGCCCTCTTCGGCCATCTCCGGCCACCTCCACGTTCAACTCCGGCGAGGTCCGGGAAGATGGATGAGATCCACCTATCCCCGGATCCAAACACCCTCGCCCCGCCCAGATCTCCTCGTCCCGGGTCCTCCTCGTCCCGTTTCCGGAGGGTAAAATCCACAAGTCCCTGGATCTGCTGTTATTTTCATGTCCTGTTCATCATGACCTAACTTCTTGCATACTGCTCCGTTTTGTGCGTGCTATATATCAAAATGTTCGTTGTGAGATGCTCTTCATTTTGTTCCATTGCACCATGTTTATTTCAGTCCATCTTGATGCCTGAATCATCATTGCAAGAGTGCTATATAATGTTATCTGCTGTCTGTTAACAGAACATGCTCATTTGTCATTTTTGCCATGTTTGATGTGTGCATCCTATGAGGTTGATGTCTACTTGTGTTTTGTACTACGTCATGCCATATTTACAGTGGTGCTATCCATGTATTTTTGTGAATCTTGTACTGAGTGCATCGAGCTCGTGAAGTAGGGTACTTGCTGTTACTGTTTTGCTAGTCTGAATCTGTTATTTTGTGATGCTATGTAAACCTGCTGCTACAAGTCATTCTATGCATAATCTGGAGATGTTCTCTAAGGATGTTTTGTTGTACATGTCATGCTCTATCCATTCATGCCCCTGGTTGCATTTATAGTTTGCTGTAACATGTTTTTATCATGCTCCAAAGTTGCTAGATAATGTTGCTGTCAGCCTGTTAACGTTAAGTTCAATGTGGCCATGATTGTTGTTAGTGATCCATGCACCCTATAAACTTGCTCTTGCCATTCTTAGCTTCATAAACATGTCTTCTTACTATTGGTTGCCTTTTCATTCCATTTATTGCTTTGTGGTGAGTGGATCAAGCTCACCAACATGCCTACTTATTGTTGTTCCTGCCATGTATGAATCTGTCATATCATTTGCTATGTTTACATGGGTGCCATCATATTTTCTGTGCCCTTTTGGCTCATGGTCAGTAAGGGACTTTTGTTATATGAGATTAGTAGATTCATGCCATGTCTTTGTTTGCCATGTTAAGTTCCTGTAATATGTTGTTTGATAGCTCTAAACATTGCAACCTGTTGTTATTTCTGCCAAGTCTAAAACTGTTATTATTTGCAATCTTGCCATGTCCTTCTGAGCATGTTCTAGTTGTTTCTGGAGATAGCTCAGTGTTCATGTTTTTCCATGCTTTACCTGTACTTCATGCACATGCCTTTTGTTCTTACGTTCGAATGCTGTAGCATTTTGTTTTGATGCTTGTAATTTGCCTAGTTGTTGTTTTGGACAGCTTGTCCTTTAAACTTGTATAGTGTGTGTGTTGAACCGTTGCTCCATTTTGAGTGTGCTCTATATAAAACTTGCTTGATTTTGCATGTAGTTTCATATTATCATGTTGCATCCTTGTTTTGAGGTGCTTGCTTGATGTTTGTATGCATTTTGCATCAATGCGATGTTTTTAAGCGTTGCTAGTTGCAAGTGAAGTTGAAGATTTCTCCATGGTGGATAGGATTTTGGTTGGGATATCACAATATCTCTTATATTATTAATGCATCTATATACTTGGTAAAGGGTGGAAGGCTCGGACTTATGCCTGGTGTTTTGTTCCACTCTTGCCGCCTAGTTTCCGTCATACCGGTGTTATGTTCCCGGATTTTGCGTTCCTTACGCGGTCGGGTGATTTATGGGACCCCCTTGACAGTTCGCTTTGAATAAAACTCCTCCAGCAAGGCCCAACCTTGGTTTTACCATTTGCCTCACCACCACCTATATTTCCCTTGGGAGTAATTAACCCAAGGGTCATCTTTATTATAGCCCCCCCGGGCCAATGCTTGTCTAAGTGTTGGTCCAAACTAGAGCACCGTGCGGGGCCATCCCTTGGCAACTTGGGTTACGTCGGTTCCTGTACGCTTCGCTCATCCGGTGTGCCCTGAGAACGAGATATGTGCAGCTCCTATCGGGATTTGTCGGCGCAGCGGGCGGCTTTGCTGGTCTTGTTTTACCATTGTCGAAATGTCTTGTAAACCGGGATTCCGAGTCTGATCGGGTCTTCCTGGGAGAAGGTATATCCTTCATTGATCGCGAGAGCTTATCATGGGCTAAGTTGGGACACCCCTGCAGGGTATAATCTTTCGAAAGCCGTGCCTGCGGTTATAGGCAGATGGGAATTTGTTAATGTCTGGTTGTAGATAACTTGACACCAGATCCGAATTAAAACGCATCAACCGTGTGTGTAGCCGTGATGGTCTCTTTTTGGCGGAGTCCGGGAAGTGAACACGGTTTCTGAGTTATGTTTGACGTAAGTAGGAGTTCAGGATCACTTTGATCATTGCTAGCTTCACGACCGTTCCGCTTGCTCTCTTCTCGCTCTTATTTGCGTATGTTAGCCACCATATATGCTAAGTCCCTGCTGCAGCCTCACCACTTTACCCCTTCCTTTCCCCTTTAAGCTTTGCTAGTCTTGATACCCATGGTAATGGGATTGCTGAGTCCTCGTGGCTGACAAATTACTACAACAATAGTTGCAGGTACAGGTTACATGATGTTCATGACGCGAGAGCGATGTTTGCTTGTATTGGAGTTCTTCTTCTGCTTCTTCTTTGATCAGGGGATAGGTTCCAGGTCGGCAGCCTGGGCTAGCAGGGTGGATGTCATTTGAGTTTCTGTTTGTGTTTCATCCGTAGTCGGATGATGCTCTTATGTATTGTGATATTGTATTCGTGTGGCATTGTATGCCTCTTGTATGTATCCCCATCTTTTATGTAATGTTGATGTAATGATATCCACCTTGCAAAAGTGTTTCAATATGCGGGTCTATCCTTGGTGGGACCTTGAAGTTCCTTTTGGATAGGGTCACATATTGGGCGTGACAAGTTGGTATCAGAGCCTCGACCGACCCTAGGAACCCCCTTGATTGATCGTGTAGTTTGGCCGTTGTTGAGTCTAGAAGAAAAACTGTTTTTGGAGTCTAGTTATATCGGAGAGTAGGAATTCTTTTTACTCCTCAGCCTCTTCGTCGCTCTGGTAAGGAATCTTGATGTAGGTGTTTTGAATTACTCCTCTTCCCTTTCAAACTTACTTTAGGATCACGCAGTTGGTTTTCCGGTAGTTGTTCCTCAGCTCTTTTGATCTGGTGCGTTTCTCGTCAAGTTGACTCGACCCTCTTCATCTTTGCCAAGTTCAATCCTCAGTTGTTTTCTTTTCCCACCCGCCCACCTCTTTTCATCTCAGAACCGGAGTCCGTAATCGATTATCCATCCTACTCGTGCGAAGTTTTTGCTCTCTCTCCTCAATGATTTCAACCGGTATTTTCTCTTCAAGATATTCGTCGTTTCCCCTTCCAAGTTGATTTTGTTTTCCTGCCCTCCCACCCTTTTCTTCCCGGAGTCTGACTCTCTCTCGACCATCTATTTCATTCGTGTGGAGCCTCTTCAGTCTTCCCTCAATTATTTCAACTGGTGAATTCTCGTCTCGGTCCTTCATCTCTTTTTCTTTCCGGTGGATTCAATTCAAGTTTTTCGGTTTGATCATATTTTTTTCCCTCGGCTCAAGTGTTTTCCTTGCTCGTTTGCCTCTCGCCTGTTTATCCTTCCGGAGTGCTTAAGACATATCAGGAGATTCATCTGTGTTCCAATTAATTCGAGGTTGTCACCTCATTCAAATATTTCAAGTGTTCCGGTGCACCATCTACCTCTTCAACATCCCTTTCCAACGGTGTTTTCTTTTTAGAGGGCCCTAACCCACAGGTTTTTTCCAGGATCTTACCTAACTCTTCTAACTTCCCGGAGCTATTATCAAATCCTTTTCAAGTGTGACGTAAGAATGAATTTCATCAGTCAGATGCTTTTCCAAGATCGATTTCAAATCATTTTCCTTTGTTGCCTCAACCTCTTCGCTTTTCGTTTTCCCAGAGTATCTTAGTAATTTCGATGGTGTTTCTCGTCGATCGCAGAAGAGTTTTCCTTTAAATCTTGCCCGTTCACTTGAAGTTTCGTGGTTCTAGCTTCATGTTATCCTCGCAAATTATTCCGTTTGTCAGAAGTTCTTTTCATCCATCCGGAGTATCTCAGAAGTTGTTTTCCCATTTGTTTTCACCAGAGGCCATCGTTCTAGAAGAATTCTTCGTCCTCACATTTCAGCTATCGTTCTCTATTTATCTCAGTGCTTCGTTCAAGCGTTCTTTAATAAGCTCATGATCTCTTTGTTCTTTTGCATCTAAATCCCCCTCAAACATATTGTTTCTTCCCGGTGATTCATTCTCTTTCATCAGTCATTTTCCAATTCTTACGGCGGTTCGTTCAAGATTATTTTTCCTTGATTATCATTAAAATTCATTCGTTCTTTCCAATCCTACCGGTGGTTCATGAAGACCTTCTCAAGGTGGCGCTATATCTCTTCTCAATCCTTTTCAAGAAGAATAAGTAGTATGTAAAATCCATTGCTTGTCATCAATTTAATTTGATGAAGGATAATCATACAATAAATCTTATTCTTATTTCATCCAAGTGAGTAATCCTTTCCTTCGGAGTTTGTTCTTGATGAATAAATTCTAGTTCCAAGTGTTTTCATCTTTTCTTTTCCCGGAGTTCAATTTCCTCAGCCATTTCGTCGGAAACCTCCATCTAAATCGTCGCAAGGCTCATCTTATTCGCTCATCCTTCATTCTATCTCATCATCGTTTTGTTACCGGAGTTCTTCATGGTGGTTCTTTATGAATTAATTCTTTCTTTCAAGAGTTCATCAAGATTCTTGTTGGCGGAGTTCAAGTATCTTTTCTTCTCGCGTCTCGAAGTGCAATTAATTCTCTGTATTCTTTGGTAGTGGAGTTTTGCATTCCTTCGTTCTTCTCAGCTATTCTATCATTTCCGTTTGCGGCTGGTTATCACCTCATAATTCCTGAGATGTTATCCATAAGTCCACGACAAGCTTATTCTTTTCGTTGTTGAATTTTCTCAACAATTCCATTCAATCTTTTCTTCTAAGGTTGCTTTCTATTTCATTCGTGGCGCAAGTTGTCATTTTCTTCTCAGTTCTTTTCATTCAATTCTTTCAATTCTTCCGGAGGCATTGCGTTGTTTATGTCTTCAAGTATCATTCCATCCTCTCAAGCTCGTGTTTTATTCATTCCATTTTCAGCCGGAGTGCTGCCCAAATCCTTTTTCAGCCTTATTTGTTTCTTATCTCGTTCTAACCGGAGTGCTTTCATAGTCTATCTGATTCCATGAGCATTTGATTCTCGTCATTCTCATCGTTCCTCTTTTCTTCTCGAGTACTCTCGATTCTTTGCTTCTTCTCTTGAGTTCTTGCTTCACCTCATCCCTTTTTCCCTTCCGTCTCGGTCCTAAGATCTCGGGATGAGATCTCTTGTTAGTGGAGGAGTGTTGTAACGCCCCGGATTCAATGCGCCAGGTGTCTACCAGTTATTCGCCGTCGTTGCCATGTCATTTGCTTGCGTGTTGCATTTTGCCATGTCATCATGTGCATTTCATTTTGCATACGTGTTCGTCTCATGCATCCGAGCCTTTTCCCCATTGTCCGTTTTGCGATCCGGCACTCCTATGTCCTCCGGCGTCCCCCTCTTCTCTCTTTTTGTGAGTGGGTTTAAACGTTCTCGAAATGGATCGAGTTTTGCCAAGTGGCCTTGGTATAGCACCGGTAGACCGCCTGTCAAGTTTCGTGCCATTTGGAGTCCGTTTGATACTCCAACGGTTAACCACGTAGCCCGAAACCCCCCTTTCTCTTTGCAGCCCAACACCCTTCCAAACTGGCCCAAAACCCATCTAACTCCCCTCCATGCTCTTGGTCGTTCGATCACGATCGTGTGGGCGAAAACCGCTCCTCATTTGGACTCTCCTAGCTCCCTCTACCTATAAATAGGTCCTCCCCCGAAATTCCCGCAGTCCAAACCCTAGCCAAACTCCTCCCCGCCGCCGGACATGTCCACCTCCGCGCCAGACGCGTCCACCCGCCAGCCTCCACCTCACCCCGGCGAATCACGCGCCTCCACGTCACCTCCGCCACCTCCCTCCACCACTCCGCGAGCGCCACGTGTCCCGCCGGCCTCCTCCCACCGCGTCGGCCCACCAGGCCCGGTGCGGGCCCCCAAAGCCCGTGGCGCCGCCGCCGCTCCGCCCGAGATCCGCCCGCAGCCTCGCGTCTGCCCCGCTGCTGACCGCCCTCCGCCGGCGCCATGCCGCCGTGGACCGCGCCCCTCGTCGGAGCTCCTCCGGTGACCCCGACCTCGCCGCCCCGGTCGCCCTTCATCCCCACCACCGCCTCGCCGTTCGGCGTCGTCCGCCGCCGTACCCCGCGACCCCGCCACTAGAAGCTCCGATCGCCGCCGCCCGAGACCTCCCCGGCCCGTGCGTCTCCCCGCGCCGCCTCCTCGCTGTCGCCGGCCACCGTCACCTAGCCGGCCGCCGCAGCTCCGAGCTCGCCGCCCCTCGCCTCCTCCGCCGTATCCCTCGTCTCCGGCCTCCTTCCCCACTGTCTCCGGCGAGCTTCTCCGGCGACCTCCGGATCAGGACCAGATCCACCACTCCCTCAAACCAAATGGTTCCCCGCGCCCCTGGATCCCTCCGTCCCGCGTTGACTTTCGCGGAGGTAAAATTCCGCTAAGTCCCTGTTATTTGACATTATCATGCCATGTTCATCGCATCATATCTCTGCATCCGTAGCTCCGATTTGCACGTGCAATATGTCAAATTGTTCGTCTCACGAGTACCTCATTTCATTCCATTGCATCATGTTCATTTGTGTCCATCTTGATGCCTGAATCATCGTTGCAAGAGTGCTTCATAATGTTGTCTGCTGTTTCTTAACAGAACAAGCTCATTTGTCATTTTTGCCATGATTGATGTGTGCATCCTATGAGGTTGATGTCCACATGTGTTTTGATCTATGACATGCCATATTCACAGTGCCGTATGCCATGTATTTTTGTGATCAATGTGGTGACTAGCACAAGCATGCAAACTAGGCTTTGTGGTATTGCTGATTTCAGTCCCTGTTCTGCTGTTATTTTTATGCCATGTAAACATGTTGCTACAGAGATATCCATGCTTATTTTGAGATACTTCAGTAAGGATGTTTTGAACATATGGTTATTGTCTATCCATTCACGCCTCTGTTTGCAATTATGGAGTAGTATAGCATGTCAGTTTCATGCTCTACTTTTGCTTCAAAATGTTTCCTGGCAGATTGTTTACATGTTATTCAATTTTGCCAAGGTTGTTGTAGTTGATCCGTGCATGCTATGAACTTGTTCTTGCCTTGGTTTGTTTCATAAACATGTCTTATTCTTGATGCTATGCTTATCTTGTCATGCAATGACTTGTGGTGAGTGTATCAAGCTTGTTAAGTAGTGTACTCGTTGCTGCTGTTTTGCTAGGCTGAATCTGTTATTTCGTGATGCTATGTAAACCTGCTGCTACAAATCATTCTATGCATAATCTGGAGATGTTCACTAAGAGTGTTTTGTTCTACATGTCATGCTATATCCATTCATGCCCCTGGTTGCATTTATAGCCTGCTGTAGCTTGTTGTTTCCTTGCTCCAAAGTTGCTAAATAATGTTGCTGTTAGCCTGTTAACATTAAGTTCAGTTGTTGCCATGATTGTTGCTAGTGATCCATGCACCCTATGAACTTGCTATTGCCATGCTTAGCTTCATAAACATGTTTTCTTACTGTTGGTTGCCTTTCCATGCCATTTATTGCTCTGTGGTGAGTGGTACAAGCTCACCAGCATGCCAACTTATCGTTGTTCCTGCCATGTTTGAATCCGTATTATAACTTGCTATGTTTACATGGGTGCCATCATATTTTCTGATCCTTTTTGGCTTATGGTCAGTAAGGGACTCTTGTTCTATGCATTGAGTAGATTCATTCCATGCCTTTGTTTGCCATGATAAGTTCCTGTAACATGTTGTTTGATAGCTCTAAACATTGCAACCTGATGTTAGTTTCTGCAAAGTCTGAACTGTTATTGTTTGCAATCTTGCCATGTGTGTTTGAGCATGTTCTAGTGATTTCTGGAGATAGCTCGGTGTTCATGTTTTGTTAAGCTCTACCCGTACATCATGCCCATGCCTTTTGTTTTCATATTGGGGTGCTGTAGCATATTGTTTTGGTGCTTGCAATATGCCTAGTTGCTGTTTTGGACAGAATGTTGCTATAACTTGTTTAGTGTGTGTGTGTTGAACCGTTGCTCCGTTTTGAGTGTGCTCTATATGAAACTTGCTTGATTTTGCATGTAGTTTCATATTATCATGTTGCATACTTGTTTTGAGGTTCTTGCTTGATGTTTGTATGCATTTTGCATCAATGCGATGTTTAACTTGTTTTGCTCATATCTTCTAGGCCGTAGTTCCGAATTAAATGAACTTTATATGTAACTTGACTAGAATCTCGTGAGGATCATCCTTGTGCATCTTAACTTGCAGTTTAACAACTTGAACATAAGGTTTATTCAGATCTGGACCAACTTCGAAATTTGCATATGAGGACGTACCGGAATTGTTATATGTTGTTCCCGGCCTCGTTTAAACTTGCCTTGATGTGTTGCTCTTGTTTGCATCATCTCTTGCCATGAGTAGCTTCATGTAGCCTGGTCATGCATCATGCTTGGTTGTGCATCATGTCTTATCTATGTATGGTGTGTTTACCTTGTTGTGTGCTTCTTCTCGATAGTTCATGTTTTGTTGCGATCGTGAGGAATCATTCGTCTACGCTTGGTTCGGCTTCATCCGTTCGTCTTCTTCATGGACTCGTTCTTCTTCCTTGAGGGATTTCAGGCAAGATGACCGCTACCCTAGATCTCACTACTATCATTGCTATGCTAGTTGTTTCGTTCTATCGCTATGCTGCGCTACCTATCACCTGTTTATCAAGCCATCTCAAATTGCCATGAACCTCTAACCTTTGACACCTTTCCTATGCAAACCGTTGTTTGGCTATGTTACCGCTTTGCTCAGCCCTCTTATAGCGTTGCTAGTTGTAGGTGAAGTTGAAGATTTCTCCATGGTGGACAGGATTTTGGTTGGGATATCACAATATCTTTTATATTATTAATGCATCTATATACTTGGTAAAGGGTGGAAGGCTCGGCCTTATGCCTGGTGTCTTGTTCCACTCTTGCCGCCCTAGTTTCCGTCATACCGGTGTTATGTTCTCGGATTTTGCGTTCCTTACGTGGTCGGGTGATTTATGGGACCCCCTTGACAGTTCGCTTTGAATAAAACTCCTCCAGCAAGGCCCAACCTTGGTTTTACCATTTGCCTCACCACCACCTATATTTCCCTTAGGAGTAATTAACCCAAGGATCATCTTTATTATAGCCCCCCGGGGCCAATGCTTGTCTAAGTGTTGGTCCAAACTAGAGCACCGTGCGGGGCCATCCCTTGGCAACTTGGGTTACGTCGGTTCCTGTACGCTTCGCTCATCCGGTGTGCCCTGAGAACGAGATATGTGCAGCTCCTATCGGGATTTGTCAGCACAGCGGGCGGCTTTGCTGGTCTTGTTTTACCATTGTTGAAATGTCTTGTAAACCGGGATTCCGAGTCTGATCGGGTCTTCCTGGGAGAAGGTATATCCTTCGTTGATCGCGAGAGCTTATCATGGGCTAAGTTGGGACACCCCTGCAGGGTATAATCTTTCGAAATCCGTGCCTGTGGTTATAGGCAGATGTGAATTTGTTAATGTCTGGTTGTAGATAACTTGACACCAGATCCGAATTAAAACGCATCAACCATGTGTGTAGCCGTGATGGTCTCTTTTCGGCGGAGTCCGGAAAGTGAACACGGTTTCTGAGTTATGTTTGACGTAAGTAGGAGTTCAGGATCACTTCTTGATCATTGCTAGCTTCACGACCGTTCCGCTTGCTCTCTTCTCGCTCTTATTTGCGTATGTTAGCCACCATATATGCTTAGTCGCTGCTGTAGCCTCACCACTTTACCCCTTCCTTTCCCCTTTAAGCTTTGCTAGTCTTGATACCCATGGTAATGGGATTGCTGAGTCCTCGTGGCTCACAAATTACTACAACAACAGTTGCAGGTACAGGTTATGTGATGTTCATGACGTGAGAGCGATGTTTGCTTGTATTGGAGTTCTTCTTCTGCTTCTTCTTCGATCAGGGGATAGGTTCCAGGTTGGCAGCCTGGGCTAGCAGGGTGGATGTCGTTTGAGTTTCTGTTTGTGTTTCATCCATAGTCGGATGATGCTCTTATGTATTGTGATATTGTATTTGTGTGGCATTGTATGCCTCTTGTATGTATCCCCACCTTTTATGTAATGTTGATGTAATGATATCCACCTTGCAAAAGCGTTTCAATATGCGGGTCTATCCTTGGTGGGACCTTCGAGTTCCTTTTGGATAGGGTCGCATATTGGGTGTGACAGGTACACCTTCTATCACAGATCTAAGGCAAGAATTTTGTTGCTAAATTCGGATCCTTTCTAGAGAAGGAGTTTCTCTCGAAAGAAGTGAGTGGGAGGAAAGTAGAACTTGATGAGGTAACTGTACCTGCTTCCTTATTGGAAAGTAGTTCATCATAGAAACCGGTTCCTGTGATGACTACACCAATTAGTGAGGAAGCTAATGATATTGATCATGAAACTTCAGATCAAGTTACTACCGAACCTCGTAGGTCAATCAGAGTAAGATCCGCACCAGAGTGGTACGGTGATCCTATTCTGGAAGTCATGTTACTTGACCATGGCGAACCTACGAACTATGAGGAAGCGATGATGAGCCCAGATTCCGCAAAATGGCTTCAGGCCATGAAATCTGAGATGGGATCCATGTATGAGAACAAAGTATGGACTTTGGTTGACTTGCCCGATGATCGGCAAGCCATCGAGAATAAATGGATCTTCAAGAGGAAGACTGACGCTGATGGTAATGTTACTGTCTACAAAGCTCGACTTGTTGCGAAAGGTTTTCGACAAGTTCAAGGGGTTGAATATGATGAGACTTTCTCACCCGAAGCAATGCTTAAGTCTGTCTGAATCATGTTAGCAATTGCCGCATTTTATGATTATGAAATATTGCAAATGGATGTAAAAACTGCATTCCTGAATGGATTTCTAGAAGAAGAGTTGTATATGATGCAACCAGAAGGTTTTGTCGATCCAAAAGGTGCTAACAAAGTGTGCAAGCTCCAGCAATCCATTTATGGACTGGTGCCAGCCTCTCGGAGTTGGAATAAACGCTTTGATAGTGTGATCAAAGCATATGGTTTTATACAGACTTTTGGAGAAGCCTGCATTTACAAGAAAGTGAGTGGGAGCTCTGTAGCATTTCTGATATTATATGTAGACGACATATTGTTGATTGGAAATGATATAGAATTTCTGGATAGCATAAAAGGATACTTGAATAAAAGTTTTTCAATGAAAGACCTCGGTGAAGCTGCTTATATATTAGGCATCAAGATCTATAGAGATAGATCAAGACGCTTAATTGGACTTTCACAAAGCACATACCTTGATAAAGTTCAAAATGGATCAAGCAAAGAAAGGGTTCTTGCCTGTATTACAAGGTGTGAAGTTGAGTCAGACTCAATGCCCGACCACAGCAGAAGATAGAGAGAAAATGAAATATGTTCCCTATGTTTCAGCCATAGGCTCTATCATGTATGCAATGTTGTGTACCAAACCTGATGTATGCTTAGCAATAAGTTTAGCAGGGAGGTACCAAAGTAATCCAAGAGTGGATCACTGGACAGCGGTCAAGAATATCCTGAAATACCTGAAAAGGACTAAGGATATGTTTCTCGTTTATGGAGGTAACAAAGAGCTAGTCGTAAATGGTTACGTCGATGCAAGCTTTGACACAGATCCAGACGATTCTAAATCGCAAACCGGATACGTGTTTATATTGAAGGGTGGAGCTGTCAGTTGGTGTAGTTCTAAACAAAGCATCGTGGCGGGATCTACATGTGAAGCGGAGTACATAGCTGCTTCAGAAGCAACAAATGAAGGAGTCTGGATGAAGGAGTTCATATCCGATCTAGGTGTCATACCTAGTGCATCGGGACCAATGAAAATCTTCCGTGACAATACTGGTGCAATTGCCTTGGTAAAGGAATCCAGATTTCACAAGAGGACCAAGCACATCAAGAGACGCTTCAATTCCATCCGAGACCAAGTCCAGGTGGGAGACATAGAGATTTGCAAGATACATATGGATCTGAATGTTGCAGACGTGTTGACTAAGCCTCTTCCATGAGCAAAACATGATCAGCACCAAGGCTCCATGGGTGTTAGAATCATTACTGTGTAATCTAGATTATTGACTCTAGTGCAAGTGGGAGACTGAAGGAAATATGCCCTAGAAGCAATAATAAAGTTATTATTTATTTCCTTATATCATGATAAATGTTTATTATTCATGCTAGAATTGTATTAACCGGAAACATAATACATGTGTGAATACATAGACAAACATAGTGTCACTAGTATGCCTCTACTTGACTAGCTCGTTGATCAAAGATGGTTGTGTTTCCTAACCATAGACATGATTTGTCATTTGGTTAACGAGATCACATCATTAGGAGAATGATGTGATTGACTTGACCCATTCCGTTAGCTTAGCACTTGATCATTTAGTATGTTGCTATTGCTTTCTTCATGACTTATACATGTTCCTACAACTATGAGATTATGCAACTCCCGTTTACCGGAGGAACACTTTGTGTGCTACCAAACGTCACAACATAACTGGGTGATTATAAAGGAGCTCTATAGGTGTCTCCGAAGGTACATGTTGAGTTAGCGTATTTCGAGATTAGGATTTGTCACTCCAATTGTCGGAGAGGTATCTATGGGCCCTCTCGGTAATGCACATCACTATAAGCCTTGCAAGCAATGTAGCTAATGAGTTAGTTACGGGATGATGCATTATGTAACGAGTAAAGAGACTTGCCGGTAACGAGATTGAACTAGGTATTGAGATACCGATGATCGAATCTCGGGCAAGTAACATACCGATGACAAAGGGAACAACGTCTGTTGTTATGAGGTTTGACCGATAAAGATCTTCGTAGAATATGTGGGAGCCAATATGAGCATCCAGGTTCCGCTATTGGTTATTGACCAGAGACGTGTCTCGGTCAGGTCTACATAGTTCTCGAACCCGTAGGGTCCGCATGCTTAAAGTTAGATGACAGTTATATTATGAGTTTATATGTTTTGATGTACCGAAGATACATCGGAGTCCCGGATGTGATCACGGACATGACGAGGAGTCTCTAAATGGTCGAGACATGAAGATTGATATATTGAACAACTATATCCGGACACCGAAATGGTTCCGGGGGTTATCGGATATATACCGGAGTACCAGGGGGTTACCGGAACCCCCCTCCCGGGGGGGGGGGGGGTTAATGGGCCTCATGGGCCCAAAGTGGAGCAGAGGAGGGGCGGCCAGGGCAGGCCGCGCCCCCCTCCCCCTCTAGTCCGAATAGGACAAGGAGGAGGGGTGGCGGCGCCCCCCTTTCCTTCCTCTCCTCTCTCCCCTTCCTTCCCCCTCTCCTACTTGGACAAGGAAAGGAGGGAGTCCTACTCCCGGTGGGAGTAGGACTCCTCCCTGGCGCGCCTCCTCCTGGCCGGCTGGCCCCTCCCCCTTGCTCCTTTATATATGGGGGCAGGGGGCACCTCTAGACACATCAATTGATCCTTGAGATTCATTAGCCGTGTGCGGTGCCCCCCTCCACCATATTCCACCTCGATAATATCATAGCAGTGCTTAGGCGAAGCCCTGCGTCGGTAGAACATCATCATCGTCACCATGCCGTCGTGCTGACGAAAGTCTCCCTCGAGGCTCGGCTGGACCGGAGTTCGAGGGACATCATCGAGCTGAACGTGTGCTAAACTCGGAGGTGTCGTGCATTCTGTACTTGATCGGTTGAATCGTGAAGATGTACGACTACATCAACCGCGTTGTGCTAACGCTTCCGCTTTCGGTCTACGAGGGTACATGGACAACACTCTCCCCTCTCGTTGCTATGCATCACCATGATCTTGCATGTGCGTAGGAATTTTTTTGAAATTACTACGTTCCCCAACAGCTAGGGTCATCAAGTTTAACCTGAGTATTCCACATGTGCAAAAATTTATTGCACTCGTTGTATGTGAACGTAGAGCTTATCACACCCGATCATCACATGGTGTCTCAGCATGACGAACTATCACAATAGTGCATACTCAGGGAGAACACTTATACCTTTAAATTTAGTAAGGGATCATCTTATAATGCTACCGCCGTACTAAGCAAAATAAGATGCATATAAGATAAACATCACATGCAATCAAAATATGTGACATGATATGGCCATTATCATCTTGTGCCTTTGATCTCCATCTCCAAAGCACCGTCTTGATCTCCATAGTCACCGGCTTGACACCGTGATCTCCATCATAGCATCGTGGTCGTCTCGCCAACTATTGCTTCTACAACTATCGCTAACGCATAGTGATAAAGAAAAGCAATTACATGGTGTTTGCATTTCATACAATAAAGCGACAACCATAAGGCTCCTGCCAGTTGCTGATAACTTTTACAAAACATGATAATCTCATACAATAATGTATATCACATCATGTCTTGACCATATCACATCACAACATGCCATGCAAAAACAAGTTAGACATCCTCTACTTTGTTGTTGCAAGTTTTACGTGCCTGCTACGTAGGGATGAAAATGGAGTGGAAAGATTCATTTTTCGGAGGCAAAATGGAAACAGATAGTAAATATGAAAATGGAAATTTGCAAAACCGAAATGGAAATGAAAATTTTTATGTGGAAATGGAAACAAAAACGGAATGGTGTTTTCTGGGGGAACAGACGTGGAAACGGAACTTTCCGTTTTCGTGAATATGGAATTTCCATTTCTACTATAGGACCATGGCTGATTTGTAGCCCAACTACCAAACAACACACAATGATACAATGAGTAGAATGAGCAGAATGGATCATTTGAGGACCAACTTTTACTACCACACACATATTCAACTAGACCCTATACGGAATTGTCATGTATTATTACAATACTACCCTATGCTGCTAAGACAACCATATTATTTTGTAGCCATGTTAACAATTCCATAAGTTTGTTTGCTTTTTTCTGTATTTCTCTATGATTCAAGGGGGGGGGGTTAAGTTCCAGTCAACATACAATATTGTTTCCGTGTCCGCTCTGTATTCGGTCCTTGTTTGTTTTTGGTACTATCTATTTCCATATTCGTTTCCATGGTTTCTGTATTCGTTTCCGCTTCTGCAAAAAAATATGAAAACAAATATGGTAGCACCCAGTTCCGTTCGTTTCCACGCCGTTTTCATCCCTACTGCTATGGGCTTCTAGCAAGAACCGTTGTTTCCTACGCATCAAAACCACAATGGTGATTTATCAAGTTTGATGTTTTAACCTTCAACAAGGACCGGTCGTAGTCAAATTCGATTCAACTAAAGTTGGAGAAATAGACACCCGTGAGCCACCTTTATGCAAAACTAGTTGCATGTGAACGTGGTCATGTAATGTTGGTCTGGGCCGCTTCATCTAACAATACCACCGAATCAAATAAGACATTGGTGGTGAGCAGTATGACGATCACCGCGCACAACTCTTTGTGTTCAACTCGCGCATATCATCTACGCATAGACCTGGCTCGGATGCCACTGTTGGGGAACGTAGCATGTAATTTAAAAAATTTCCTACGCTCACGCAAGATCTATCTAGGAGATGCATAGCAACGAGAGTGGGTGTAGGATCGAAAGTATGTCTAGAGGGGGGTTGATTAGACTACTTGCCCAAATAAAAATCTAGCCTTTTCCCAAATTTAGTTCTTGGCAGATTTTAGCAGCTTAGCACAAGTCAAGAAATCAACCTACACATGCAATTCTAAGAGTGTAGTAGCGGAATGTAAAACAATTGCATATGAAGGTAAAGGGAGGAGTTTGAGGAGGCAAACGCAATGTTGACACATAGATTTTTTATCCGTGGTTCCGATAGGTGGTGCTATTGTACATCCACACTGATGGAGACTTCAACCCATGAAGGACAACGGTTGCGCGAGTCCATGGAGGGCTCCACCCACGAAGGGTCCATGAAGAAGCAACCCTGTCTATCCCACCATGGCCATCGCCCATGAAGGACTTGCCTCACTAGGGGTAGATCTTCACGAAGTAGGCGATCTCCTTGCCCGTACAAACTCATTGGTTCAACTCCACAATCTTGTCGGAGGCTCCCAAGTGACACCTAGCCAATCTAGGAGACACCACTCTCCAAGAAGTAACAAATGGTGTGTTGATGATGAACTCCTTGCTCTTGTGCTTCAAATGATAGTCTCCCCAACACTCAACTCTCTCTCACAGGATTTGGATTTGGTGGAAAGAAGATTTGAGTGGAAAGCAACTTGGGGAAGGCTAGAGATCAAGATTTATGTGGTAGGAAGGGAAGATCTTTACCTCAACACAAGTGTGGTGGTTCTCTCTCAGAAAATGTATGCTGGAAGTGTAGGTACGTTCTGATGGCTCTCTCCACGAATGAAGAGTGGGTGGAGGGGTATATATAGCCTCCACAAAAAATCTAACCTTTACACACAACTTACCAAACTCGGTGGGACCGAATCGTGAAACTCGGTCAGACCGATTCTGGAAATAATGTGACCGTTAGGATTTTTGGTGGGACCGACATGTCATCTCGGTGGGACAGATATGGTTAGGGTTAGGGCATAACGAAATCTCGGTGAGACCGATTAAACAAACTTGGTGAGACCGATTTTTGTAATGGACACACAGAGGGTTGGTCAGGCAAACTCGGTGGGACCGATTCGCTCATCTCGGTTGGACCGAAATGTTACGAAGAGGAAACAGGGAGTTTGCATTGCAATCTCGGTGGGACCGATTGCTCATCTCGGTTTGACCGAAACGTTATGGAGGGAAACAAAGAGATTGCAATCCCATCTCGGCGAGACCGAGATCCCTATCGGTGAGACTGAAAAGACTAGGGTTTTGTGGCAGTGGCTATGTCATCTGAACTCGGTGGCGCCGGATAGATAGTTTTGGTGGGGCCGAGTTTGACTTTTGGTTTGGGTCATATGTGGATGTGAGAAAGTAGTTGAGGGCTTTGGAGCATATCACTAAGCACTTTGAGCAAGAAACTCATTAAGCAACACCTCATCCCTCCTTGATAGTATTGGCTTTTCCTATAGACTCAATGTGATCTTGGATCACTAAAATAGAAAATGTAGAGTCTTGTGCTTTGAGCTTGAGCCAATCCTTTTGTCCTTAGCATTTTGAGGGATCCACTTTTCTCATCCATGCCATGTCAATCATTGAGCTTTCCTAAAATATTTGTCTTGAAATAGCATTAGCTCAATGAGCTATATGTTGTTAGGAATTACCAAAACCACCCAGGGATAGTTGCACTTTCAATCTTCCCCTTTTTTGGTAATTGATGACAACATATAGATCAAAGCTTCGACAAATGATAATAAGATTAAAAGACATCGTCGCTTTGAGAAGTATGTGATAAGTAAGAGCTCCCCCTAAATTTGTGCACTATTTGAAATTTTGCTTTGGACTGCAAATGCACAATGAGTTAGGATCATGAGTCACTCTTCCATGTGACATACATCTTGGTGGAGCGCTCAAAAATGATAATAATTAAACACATGCACTCATCACCAAGCAAAGTGAATGATCATATAAGGATATGAAAGATAATGTCATGATCATCCAAGTATCTCACAAAAGGCATAATGTATCAAGCAAAGCACACACAAAGAAGTTCAACCACCAAAAGCAAGAGAGATAAAAAGCAACACTCTCTCTTGAAGCCTATGATCTATACATTTTTCTCCCCCTTTGGCAACAAGTTACCAAAAAGTTCAAAATTGCATAGTACTAATCGACTCTCAGGCTTGGTCTTCATGTGGTGGTGTAGAGATGACTCCAAGGACGAAAGCATCAGTTGATGTAGCTGGAGCTGGTGGAGTAGGAGCTAGAGCTGGGGCACTGAGGCTGTAGCAGCTGGTGCAGATGATGTAGCTCTGGTGTCTGGAACAGGCACTGCAGCAGATCTCTGACCTCTGGGCACTCTAGCAAATGCATCTGTGGTAGACTTGCCCTTCTTCTCCTCCACTTCCCCCTGAAGTTGCTCAACTGCAGTTTGTATTTCTGTGACCTTCACATCAAGTGCATAAAACTTCTGCTCTATGATTCTCTCCAAGCTCTCCTGGTTTTGAGTCAGGGTGGCCAAGCCCTTCTCAATCCTCAAGGTGGAGGCAATCAAGTAGCCAAGTTGGTCTTGCTTGCTCTTCAGAAACACTTGAGATGCCTCTTCTGCAGTTGGCATCTTAGCAGCTTTCTCTGCCCTTGCTTTCTCTCTCTTTTCATGTGCTTGCACAGATGATGGTTCTTCCTCATTCATCTCAACAGTGTTGTCTTCAAATTCAGGATATAGGGGTAGATGCTCCTTGTCCAAAAGATATGTGCCTGTGCCCATCTTTGAGTTGATGAGCTCCTGAATGTGTGGAGCATACCCACAACTCCTCTTCTGATCAGCTGCAGTCCTCTTGATTGTTTCCACAATCAGGCTCATGACTTTGAATTTCTGAGGTATATCAAACAAGTGCAGCAAGTTGATAGCATGACCTCTGATCATCTTGTGATCTCCTGACTTGGGAAGCAATGTATGCCTGAGTATCCAATTGATAGTAGGCAGACCAGACAACAAGTAGTGCACAGATCCAAGCTTGTGAGTTTCCAAAGCTTTTTCTGGGATCTCTCTATACATGTGAGCCATAGAGTTGTGGTCTTTCTTCTTCTCTGCATATACATCCAAGTCATCTTCAGATTCCTTAGGGGCATTGATCAGCTCAGCCCATTCCTCAACCGTGGATTGGTACCTAGTACCCTCAGACATCCAGACAATCCTCCCATCTGGGTAGAAATGAGCTGTGGAGTAAAACTGCATAATGAGCTCATCATTCCACTTGGCGAGCTTCTGGGCAACAAAGTCATCAACTCCACAAGACTTGAAGCTGTCATAGACTCCTGGATAGTGAGCTTCATTCTTCTTGATGCACTCCCAGTTGATCCACCTCATGTCACACACAATGGGCTTCTTGTCAAGCAAAATGGTTTCATAGAAATCATGTTGCTCCTTTGTGTGGAATCTGTAGTCAACCGATGTCCTTCTCCTCACAGCATAAGGATCTGACTGTCTCCACAATCTCAGTCCAACATCCTTTCTGATATGCATGTCCTCGGCAACTGGATGAACATCATTGTGATCAAGAAACTTGGGCTTCAACTTTCTCAACATAAGAGAATCTTCATCTTCTTCAGCAGCTTCAGGCACTGGGGACTTGTTCTTATCAGATGCAGGTATGTTCCTGGTGTTCCTCTTGGGTTTAGGCTTGGGTGCAGGTGCAATAGCCTTGGGAGCAGCTTTGGGCTTAGATGGAGCAGCCCCTGACTTGATTGCATCTCCCATTAGCTTCTGAGCTTTAGGAGCTGGTGCATCATCCTCTTCCTCTTCTTCTTCCTCATCAGAAGATCTCCTCATAGAGGGCTTGCCAAGTACTTTGGCAGTAGTAGTTCTGACTCTCTTCTTCTTCTTATCTTGGCCAACAGCTTCTTCATCAGACTCAATGGTGAACTTCATGATTTCACCAGTGGCAACCTTCCTAGGTTTTGGAAGTGGGAATTCTCCTGGCAGGTGCCTTCTTTTGCATCCCTGGCTTGGTGGAAGCAGTTGTGCCATACTCCTTTTTCAGCACCTTCTTCTTAGAAGTGGCCTCATTCTCAGCAGCCACATAGTCCTCATCTTCAGAATCTGAGGTTTTCTTCTTCCTTGCCCTGGTGGCAGCTTTGGGCAAATTGCTGGGTGTGCTCCTGCTGCCCTCATCATAACTGCTAGAGGGACTAGTGCCCTCACTCATCTGGACCTGCTCCTCAGACTTGTTCTGACTGTCACTCTGATCTGACATGATGCAAACTCTGATAGCGGACCCTGTGAATAGATGTAGATGAGGTAGAGTGGATGAGCATCACAAAGCACAGAGGTTTTTGCAAAAAGTTGAATCAATAAATTAGTTTTAGTTTTCCATGGAAAGCATTTCGGAGCTACTGATTTGTAAACTCGGTGATACGGAAGCAGCTTTTGGAACCTAAACTAGTGAACTCGGTCAGACCGAGTCACATTTCGATGGCACCGAGACTGCTAGGGTTTCACAAAGAATCGATCTCGGTCGCACCGATTTGCAATTCTCATTCAGACTGACAATCCCATGTGCAATGGCCTAAGCCAAATCGGTGAGACCGATTTCTACAACTCGGCCGGTCCGAGATGAACTCGGCGGAAACCTAACCCTAAATTTTCAATCCAAAACTAATCTACAGAGTAGTTTTGTTGGATAGGAAGATTTCAAACGTGGCAAGATTCATGGCAATGCAATGTGCTAGGAATCGGAGTGAGGATATCACAAAGTTTTCAAATCCATACCCTAGTTCGGCGATGAACTTGCTATGGCGGCAACGGCGGAGCAGAATCCTGTTGACGGCGGCGGAAACCAGTGGCGGGAGGTCGCTGGCGATGAGGAGAATGATCCGGAGACCCGAGGAGGCAGAGCATGCTGTGCGCGGGCGAAGGGGTTTCGGAAAAATTTCCAAATTTTGGCCCGGGGGTATATATAGCCTGACCCTGTCGGTGTGACCGAGTGGAACAACTCGGTGGCAACGAGATGCAAAACTGCAAGCAGTTATTGCAACTCGATGTGGCTGAAAGGTTCTAATCGGTTGCAAGGAGGTTGAAAACCTAGATCAACTTAGTGATCTCGGTGTGAACGAAATTAGTGAATTGGTCAGACCGAAATGCCCAAAGAGGTTTTGGAAGTTTAAGTCTATGACGAATCGGGGACTCCGAGTGCTCCTCACACAGAGTGGTTCGAATCTGACTTGATCAAACTTTGTGATGTAGCATGAATAGAGTTTGAGACAAGAAAAGCATGGATAGCTAGATAAGGTTCTTAGGCATTCTTGTCCATCCACTTGGCAAAAGAAAAGAATCCAAACAATCAAAACAACAAGTGGATGTCCTTGAATGAGTAAAATATGCAACCAACATGCTCACACAATAAAATGGCAAATGAAATATGTGGCAAAGCATGCACAACCAATTCTAGCATCTATCAAGCAATTGGCGATGACTAGGTCATCTATATATGAGTATATTGACTTAGGAGTCAAATGAGAACATTTGATCATAGGTCATACTCATCGTTTAAGCACAAGTGGGGTTACCACTTTTACATAAAGCATTGTTGTGTTCACACCATTAGAGTTGCTTTAGCTCAATTCTTGGAGTAAAGCTCCCCCTAGATGTGAGATCCCCCCTAAGAGGGATGAACTAACCTTGGGTTTTGTCGATGATGACTTCATGTAGGTGTTGAAGATATGGACGCTCAATGTTGATGTTGATCATTTGGAGCAATCCATTGGAGTGAGTTGCACTTTCAATACCTACACGGGTTAGTCCCACAAGGAACAAACAAGGATATCCATAGACATAGAGTGATGCATACACAAGATGATGTCCATGAAAGCATTAGGTTACCTTGTCCCTTGTCTTACCAACAAGAGGGTTTGTGACTCCTTGAACTAGTGCAAGATATGGAAGTTGATTGCACTTATCCTTGCCAAAATGATATGAGTGAAGTATGTTGGCGGAGTCACCCTCAAGAACTCTCTAGTTCTTCTTCTTTGGGATCCACATCATCTTGATGGGAATCCTTGGAGTTGTAGTTGTACTTGTTGAAGTAGAACTTGATGTAGTCTTAGGAAACCACTTGACCATGGCCTTAGGAGCTTCTTCAAATGCATCAATCTCATCTTGAAGCTTGTCCTTCCCTTTTTGCTTGTGGTCTTGTGGTGGAAGATCATCTTGAGCTTGTGTCCCTTTGAAAGAAGTAGGATCATACTTCTCTTGTTGAGGAACAAACTTCGTCTTGGGGTATTTATCTTCTTCCCACTCAACTCCATTGGCATTGAACTTTCGTTCAAAACCAACACCTTGATTCTTCCGGTGCCTTCCTTGCTTGCGTACAATTTCCTCGAATTGCTTACTTCCGGCAAGACTCTTGTAAACACCTTTCTCTATAATTCCCTTCAATAAGCTATTTTCTTGCTCAAGTGTAACTTGGCTAAGAGAATCATTAGTGGAATCAAGAGAACTACTAGAAGCAACAATATTGGATTTAGCATGATTATTGTTACTACTAGAAGAAGAATCTTTCTTGTTCTTGTTATTAGACTTGACTTGAGGCATGTAAGTAGATAAGAGTAAATGCTTGGCAATGTAAGAAGAACTTTTCTTGCGAAGATCATCATTAATTGCCTTTAAAAACTCATGCTCTTGCTCAAGGTTGAGCTTTTCAAAGCGTAACTTCTCATGAGTCTTTAAAAGTTCTCGATGATCTTCTAAGATAGTTTCATGAGCTAACTTAAGAGTGTTTAGTTCTTTAGTTAGACGCTCAATCTTCTCCTTATCATTGTCATTCGTTTTATCTTGATTAGCATGATTATTTAACGTTTCATCATATTATTCATCACTAGAGTTGTCAACAAGTAAATCATCATCACCTAACAAGTCATCTTCATCACTATTGAAATCAACATACTCGGGGTGTGATACCTTTGGGCCTTTAGCCATGAAGCATCTTCCAAGTCCTTCATTTGGTGAATCAAATATGTCGTAGGAGTTGGTTGACACAAGTGCTAGACTGGCAACACCTTCACCTTGAGTATATTCGGAATCGGAGTGATAGCTTCTCTCGGAGTGATTGTCGGAGTCGGAGCCGGATACCCATTCACCAACATGAGCTTGATGTCTTCGTTTTGTGTAGCTCCTTGATGACTTATCCTTCCTTTCCGAATCATTGCTTCTCCGGGATGTTCTTCGTTCATAACGATCATCTCTACTCCTCCTTTCTCTTGATGGAGATTCTTCTCTTCTACTTCTTCTTTTTGGAGAGTCTTCTCTTCTTTTGTAGGGAGCCGTACACTCATTGGAATAGTGTCCGGGTCTTCCACAATTGTAGCAATTACGCTCACGACTAGAAGATCTTTTGTCATTGTAGGACCTTGACTTGGAGCTTCTTTCCTTGCTTCTATTCTTGTAGAACTTGTTGAAGTTCTTCACCATTAGGCTCAATTCTTCATTGAAGGTTTGTTTCTCACTTGATGATGTGGGAGCTTCACATGAGGCTTTGTAAGCACCACTTGACTTGTTGTGGAGCTCCTCCTTATCCTTGAGTGACATCTCATGAGCAACAATTCTTCCAATGACTTCTGTTGGCTTGAGATCTTTGTAATTGGGCATCATTTGGATCAATGTGCATACGGTATCATATTTCCATCCAAGGCTCTTAGGATCTTCTTGATGATGAATTTGTCGGTCATCTCTTCACTTCCTAAGCCGGCGATCTCATTTGTGATGAGAGCAAGCCTAGAGTACATCTCGGCGACGCCTTCACCATCCTTCATTTTGAACTTGTCAAGTTGACTTTGAAGCACATCCAATTTGGATTCCTTGACGGAGTCGGTACCTTCGTGCATGTCAATCAAAGTATCCCAAATTTCCTTTGCATTCTCAAGACGACTGATTTTGTTGAATTCTTTGGGGCACAATCCATTGAAGAGAATATCACAAGCTTGAGCGTTGTATTGCGGCATCTTCAACTCTTCCGCGGTAGCTTCACGATTCGGTTCCCTCCCATCAAAGAATTCACC
Source organism: Triticum aestivum (assembly GCF_018294505.1). Lineage (NCBI taxonomy): Eukaryota > Viridiplantae > Streptophyta > Magnoliopsida > Poales > Poaceae > Triticum > Triticum aestivum. The sequence continues at coordinate 401,914,203 of NC_057813.1, read as the reverse complement.
TTGCAAGCCAATACACACAATAGCCCAAACGTCGGGGTTATGTCCAAGAATATGCATTTTCATCTTATGCTTCCAACTAGCAAAATTAGTACCATCAAAGTAAGGACCTCTACGGTGGTAATTTCCCTCGCTAGATGCCATACTCTCCTAGGTTGTGAAACCAAGGCTATGACCACCAAAAGCTATGGAAATCAAAGCAAATGGAGACCAAAGCTCTGATACCACTTGTAGGATCGAAAGTATGTCTAGAGGGGGGGAGGGTGATTAGACTACTTGACCAAATAAAAATCTAGCCTTTTCCCAAATTTAGTTCTTGGCAGATTTTAGCAACTTAGCACAAGTCAAGCAATCAACCTACACATGCAATTCTAAGAGTGTAGCAGCGGAGTGTAAAACAATTGCATATGAAGGTAAAGGGAGGAGTTTGAGGAGGCAAACGCAATGTTGACACGGAGATTTTTTATCCATGGTTCCGATAGGTGGTGCTATCGTACATCCACGTTGATGGAGACTTCAACCCACGAAGGGTAACGGTTGTGCGAGTCCATGGAGGGCTCCACCCACGAAGGGTCCACGAAGAAGCAACCTTGTCTATCCCACCATGGTCGTCGCCCACGAAGGACTTGCCTCACTAGGGGTAGATCTTCACGAAGTAGGCGATCTCCTTGCCCTTACAAACTCCTTGGTTCAACTCCACAATCTTGTCGGAGGCTCCAAAGTGACACCTAGCCAATCTAGGAGACACCACTCTCCAAGAAGTAACAAATGGTGTGTTGATGATGAACTCCTTGCTCTTGTGCTTCAAATGATAGTCTCCCCAACACTCAACTCTCTCTCACAGGATTTGGATTTGGTGGAAAGAAGATTTGAGTGGAAAGGAACTTGGGGAAGGCTAGAGATCAAGATTTATGTGGTAGGAATGGAAGATCTTGACCTCAACACAATTGTAGGTGGTTCTCTCTCAGAAAATGTATGCTGGAAGTGTAGGTACATTCTGATGTCTCTCTCCATGAATGAAGAGTGGGTGGAGGGGTATATATAGCCTCCACACAAAATCTAACCGTTACACATAACTTACCAAACTCGGTGGGACCGAATTGTGAAACTCGGTCGGACCGATTTAGGAAATAATGTGACCGTTAGGATTTTCGGTGGGACCGACATGTCATCTCGGTGGGACCGATAAGGTTAGGGTTAGGGCATAACGTAATCTCGGTGAGACCAATTACACAAAGTCGGTGAGACCGATTTTGGTAATGGACACATAGAGGGTTGGTCAGGCAAACTCGGTGGGACCGATTCGCTCATCTCGGTTGGACCGAAATGTTACAAAGAGGAAACAGGGAGTTTGCATTGCAATCTCGGTGGGACCGATCGCTCATCTCGGTTTGACCGAAACGTTACGAAGGGAAACAGAGAGATTGCAATCCCATCTCGGTGAGACTGAGATCCCTATCGGTGAGACCGAAAAGACTAGGGTTTTGTGGCAGTGGCTATGGCATCTGAACTCGGTAGCGCCGGATAGATAGTTTCGGTGGGGCCGAGTTTGACTTTTGGTTTGGGTCATATGTGGATGTGAGAAAGTAGTTGAGGGCTTTGGAGCATATCACTAAGCACTTTGAGCAAGAAACTCATTAAGCAACACCTCATCCCTCCTTGATAGTATTGGCTTTTCCTATAGACTCAATGTGATCTTGGATCACTAAAATAGAAAATGTAGAGTCTTGTGCTTTGAGCTTGAGCCAATCCTTTTGTCCTTAGCATTTTGAGGGATCCACTTTTCTCATCCATGCAATGCCAATCATTGAGCTTTCCTGAAATATTTATCTTGAAATAGCATTAGCTCAATGAGCTATATGTTGTTAGGAATTACCAAAACCACCCAGGGATAGTTGCACTTTCAGTGGGATAATGTGTCCATGTACCTTGTAGACCGAAAGCGGAAGCGTTTGACAACGCGGTTGATGTAGTCGAACTTCTTCTCGTTCTGACCGATCAAGCACCGAATGTACAACACCTCTGAGTTCTGCACACGTTCAACTCGATGACGTCTCTCGAACTCTTGATCCAAAAAGTGTCAAGGGAGAGTTTCGTCAGCACGACGGCGTGGTGACGGTGATGGTGAAGTAATCCACGCGGGGCTTTGCCTAAGCATTACGTGAATATGACCGGAGGCGTAAACTATGGAGGGGGGCGTCGCACATGGTTAACAACTGGTGATGTGTGTTCTAGCGGTGCCCCCCCCCCCCACATATATATAGGTTGGAGTGGAGGATAGGCAGCCAAGGGGGCGCCCCAAGTAGGAAGAATCCTACTTGGGCGCCTCCCAATTCGGCCTCCCCCCTTCCATATTCATCCGGAGGGGGAAGGAAGGAGGAGGGAGGAGAGAAGGAAGGGGAAGGCCAAATTGCTCCCCTTCCTTTGTCTCTTCCCCTCTTTCCTTCCCCCTTATTTCTACCTACATGGGGCGCACCAGCACCCTAGGAGCTGGTATGTCCCCTTCTTGGCCCATGTAGTTGTCGGCGGGATGCCCGGAACCCTTTCTAGTGACCCGATATGTACCGGGTATCCCCGGAACACTTTCGGTGTGCGAGTATCACTCGTCCAATATATGAATCTTTACCTCTAGACCATTTCGAGACTCCTCGTCATGTCCATGATCTCATCCGGGACTCCAAACAACATTTGGTCACAACACATAACTCATATAATACAAAATCGTCATCGAATGTTAATCGTGCGGACCCTACGTGTTCGGGAACTATCTAGACATGAATAAGACACATCTCTAGTCAATAACCAACAGCAGAACCTGGATGCTCATATTGGTTCCCACATATTCTATGGAGATCTTTATCGATCGTACTGTAATGACAACATACGTTATTCCCTTTGTCATCGATATGTTACTTGCCCGAGATTCGATCGTCGGTATTCTTCATACTTAGTTCAATCTTGTTGCTGGCAAGTCTCTTTACTCGTTCTGTAATACATCATCCCGCAACTAACTCATTAGTCACATTACTTGCAAGGCTTATTATGATGTGCAATATCGAGAGGGCCTAGAGATACCTCTTTGATACTCGGAGTGACAAATCCTAATCTCAATCTATGCCAACCCAACAAACACCTTTGGAGATACCTATAGAGCATCTTCATAATCACCCAATTACGTTGTGACGTTTGATAGCACACAAGGTATTCCTCCGGTATCCGAGAGTTTCATAATATCATAGTTAAAGGAATATGTATATGACATGAAGAAATCAATAGCAACAAAACTGAACATTCAACATGCTAAGCTAATGGATGGGTCTTGTCCATCACATCATTCTCCTAATGATGTGATCCTGTTCATCAAATGACAACAATGTCTATGGTTAGGAAAATATCTTAGCCATCTTTGATTAACGAGCTAGTCTAGTAGAGGCTTACTAGGGACACAGTGTTTTGTCTATGTATCCACACATGTATCAAGTTACCGGTTAATACAATTCTAGCATGAATAATAAACATTTACCATGATATAAGGAAATATAAATAAGAACTTCATTATTGCTTCTAGGGCATATTTCCTTCAGTTTCTGGCATGTGCAGAGAAGGTTAACCCCACTTTTCTTGTTGCAAATCATTTGTTAGATGTGATTCAGACACTGTCATTGTGCTATGTTATTCTGGATGTGATTAAGAGAGTTCCACAGTTTTTACCTAGTATTTAAAAATGTTGTCATCTCATGAGCGGTGCCCTGAGAAATTATTTGGCACCGCATCCGTAATTTGTGCAGCCAACTTTGCTCCACACATCCGAGCAGCCAAGCAGTAAAATACTAAAACTTTATGGCACGAAGGAACTGGGAATCGGAGCAACTAGGTTCTTAGGAGTCTGGTTCCCTGAATTTTCCTCTGGCATTGGCTCGGCAATGCAGGGCACCGGTGCCAAATGTTGCAACAGTTGTTTTGACACCGGTTTTGACATAAATAGTGGATGGCCTAAGTGTTATTAGATCTATGTTACTAAATTTTTGCATGTACACACATGTTAGTATCAATTTGATGTTATCCAAACACTGTCGCTATGCTGTTGCAGTTCTATTCAGCTTAATCATAAAATTTTCAATTTGTTATTTATAGTACATGACTAAGAACTTGTAGCGTTATTGCAGTTAATTATAGCTTGTGATGTTTCTGAATTTGGTTGTTGTATCAGTAGCAATTAATTCATTTGCACATTGATCTTTTTGAGAAGATATGTCATAATTAACGTGTTTCTTCAGTTTTTTCAAAATATGTATGTGGTGATTTTCTATGTTTCTAGAAACCAATTTCCCCTACAATTGTTACTGATTTAGTTTTAAATATTATAGGATGAATGGAAGTGTTCTTACGTGGAGTGGGTTGATCAAGAGTGGCCTAGCAAAGTTCCGGAGCATGTATGAGGAAGAGAACAGAGATAGGCTTAGAGAAAGTGTTGTCAATGCTGAAGAATATTTTAGGATATGGGAAAAAAGATGAAGATGGAGAATGAGCTTAGATTTTTTAATTAGACTTTGCTATGATGGTGTTGGCGAAGGAGGGGGCACTTTCCCAGTTGGTCAGTGCAAAACAGGTTCTTACTTAACTGAAAGCAGAGGTGGAGAAGACGAACTTGACTGATCATGCATCAGTCGATTAAGGAAACGAATATATTGTTCTAATATTGTGCTTATGAAGGTGAACTAGCTATATGTTGTACTGTGTTGTTTTCATGTAGGTATTGTACTGTGATGTTAAAATATATTTATGTGCCTGATATGAAATTGGCAAACAACTGTACGATATGAAATGTGAATTTGCTTAATATTGAATTATTAATAGTAAACTAATAAACATGCTAAATGGGTCATGAAACTTTATAAATGGTTATAGTAGTAAAAGCGTGTGTGATGGATAGCACAATGCCATATAGTTTTCTTCATCGAATCCTCTGTGATATATTTGAAATAAAGCAAATGGTTAATGGAGGCAGAGCGTGTGTGATTGTTACACCTATCACACATGGGGCTATACAGAAAACTGTGTGTGATGTAGATACGAACGGAAACATTTGTCTGGGATTCAGTGTATGGGATGTGCAGACGAACGGAAACGTTTGTCTGGTATTCACTGTGTGGGATGTACATATGAACAGAAACGTTTGTCTGGGATTCACTGTGTGGGATGTACATATGAACGGAAACGTTTGTTTGGGATTCACTGTGTGGGTTGTACATACGAACAAAAACGTTTCTCTGGGATTCACTGTGTGGGATGTACGTACGAACGGAAACGGTTGGGCCTGTATAATTGTATGCGATGTCTAGCCCGATTGCACACAAGCTCATTTTGTCCAGCGTGTGTGACTAGAGGGCCTATCCCTGATGGTTTCTGGGTCGTGTGGGAAGGACCCCCCCCCTATCACACACACATGCAAGGCGACGATTTAAAACTCCATTACGGAAAGGGGTTAAAAATCGTTTTTATAGCAGCTCACTGTACCAGTGCACGTCGATCAATGACTAGAGCTCGAGCAAGGGCTATATCCAAGCCGAGGTGAACTCGCTCCTCTCAGAACTTATATATTCCACATATGATACATGGCTACTACCTCAAGTGGAGACACTGTGTGTGATCAGGTACTTAGAGGAATGCCATGATGCTGCGACATCCAATGGATAAGATGGCGAGGACACCAAGCGCAAGGACCAAGAGGAAGAGCTGCCAGAAAGCTATAGCCACCGGACGTCCGGTGCTGACCGGACGTCCGACGCTTGGAAGATCCACCTGCCAGAAGGGCCAGTCGACGGACGCTACAACGGCCAGATGACCGACAAGTACCTGACATTCGGCACACTCCAACGACCAGACGTCCGATCGTCTCCAGATATCTCGCACAACTAATCCAGAATGAAAATGCCAGAAGTCCGAGCCCCTCCGGACGACCGACGCATTGGACGTCTGACCCCGTCCAGAAATCCGACGAAGACGTTACAGAGCCAAAACGCCGGTCTGTGCACAGTGATTCGGGCCGAGGCCCATGTACCTCTTCACCCCTAGACTATATATACTCCTTCTCCTCCAATGTTTTAGGGTTAGCACTATGATAGCTTAACATTGAGACTGAGCCTTGCTCATCCACTTATCCCTACTCCCATGGCGCTGAAGACCTCCATGTGAGAAGATCCCCCAAGTGGATTCGAGACCCCCTTGTGGGAAGATCCTCCAAGGATTCAAGACCCCTTTCCTCCTAGGATTGGGATGAACTAGTTACATGTATCTCCCTTTGTTTACTTTGGATCTTGTATTTCTCCGTTTGTGTCTGTGGATCTAGCACATGTGTGATTGGATCAAGTCTATTTGAGAGTTCTTCTTGTGTTTCTCTTTGATTTGCTCTCTTCGCCCCTTCAAGTGTGAAAAGATCAACCTACTTGGGTTCCATCCTACATCATCTTGGATTAGAGCCACGTTGTTTCACACCTTGGAGTTCTTTATCTCCATTTTCTAGCCCCAATTTGTGTGTTTTTACCCAATTTCAAAATCCCCACAAAATAGCCATACCAAAAAAAATTGTGATTTGTTGGTTTGATGATATTTTGTTCATTTTGATCCATGGATTTGATGTGTTTCAGCTGGATCTAGCTTTTCCCCATCATTTCTATCCACAAAATTCGCCCAATTTTCACCTCAAATTTTCTTTTGTCCACGAAACCCTCGAGTTCATCACGAACAGATTTTCCCCACTCGCCGGACATCCGATCCGAGATCGGTCGTCCGATAGCCACCGATCATCCGACCATTACCGTACGTCCAACCAAAACCTAACGAAACTGAATTTATCACAGAAAATTACAGCCACCGCCCACACTTCTGCATTGCCACCATCATTTGACCAATTTGTCTCGAATTTTGACAGGATTTCCACCACCTCTTCCACATACTACCACCGCTTTCCACAACCATCATGGCTTATTCGCTACCTCCGACAATTTTGACACATTTTGCCATTTGAGAACTTGAGTTACGATTTCTATTTCCTTGTTCGCCGCCAATCGAACAACCGCTGGAGGGGCTCCATGCACAGAGTAAAGAGGACTGGGAACAAAGGGTCCCCTTCTCAAAGGCCCCAACACTCGTAAATCTTCCTTCATGGTGCTCCATTCACCATGATTCGCGTTGAGGAGTGTTCAAGTAGTCCACAAACCCACAATATTCACCCTGGGCTAAAACCCATCTTGCAAAGGGTCTCCACAAGGAATGACCACTGTACCGAATCAAACGTCTTTGTAATATCTAGCTTTAGAAGGATCTAAGGCACTTTGAGCGCATGAACTCGTCGAGCAGTACATTGAACAAACATGAAGTTGTCATGGAGGGATTGCCCCTTGACGAAAGCACTTTGATGTATCCCCACTAGTTTTGGAAGCTCATCTACTAACCTTGTTGCCAGAATCTTGTCAAAGATTTTGATTTCCCCATGCACAAGGCTATCCGGCCGGAAATCTCAGAGCTCCATAGCATGATCTTTCTTCGGCAGCAAGGAAACGATGGCTTTATCTATGCCGAAAGCACTCCCATGTCACCGCGGCACAAGACCTCTAAAGCCCTCAGGAAATCATCCTTATTTATGTGCTAGAAAGTGGCGTAGAAGCGGCCAGTAAATTCGTCTAGCCCCGAGGCCTTGCCTTGCGACTTCGCCTTTACCACCTTTTCCACTTCCTCAGTCGAAAATGGCATATCTGGGTGGCCGAGGTCTCTGCTCAGAGCATCAAGGTCAATAGTGTACACTTGATCCGGACCACGCCCAAACATGGCATCATAATACTCATCCATCGTTGTGGCTATTTGTTTGTGGCTCGACACAATAGCCCCTTCGCATTATAGCGTAGTCATGATGTTCTTCCTGTGACGGTGCTTCACATGTTGATGAAAAGTTTTTGTACTTGCATCCCCTTCACGTAGATACATGAGCCTCAATCGTTGTCGTGCAATTGATCTCTCAAGGGAATCTTTTAAAAATTGAATACAAAATGACTATTTTACATAATGACTATACTGTACTATTTTATTTTGTATTCCCGCAAAAAGACTATTTTATTTTGTATATATACGAACACTTTTTATTTGTGTACGTGATTTTTCTTATAGAATTTAAAATTTATTGAAACCTGTTAAGGTTTCCCTTTATTTGTTTTTTAGGGAATTCCATGTTTTTAGCACAAAATTCCATTTTTTGTAAAGGTTTCCTTTTATTTCCATAAAACACCAATGGGCCCCGGCCCGCTTGCCTGACGCGGACCCTCCACGCGAAGGACGCTCCTTCAATTCAGCCTCAGTTCAGTCCTTGCAATTCCACGCACATTTCGCCGAGGGTTTAGGGTGTTGGAGCCACCGCCGCCGACACTGCCGGTGCTGCCCTGCTCCTTCGCCCGAGACCGATGGAGAACCACATGCATCCCGGTGCCGGTGGTGGTGGCTGGCGTGGCGGCGGCCAGCACGGGCGTGGGGGTGGGCGTGGCGGCGGCCAGCACGGGCGAGGGGGCGGGCGTGGCGGCGGCCAGCACGAGCAGGGGGCGGGCGTGGCGACGCTCAGTGCGGGGGTCATGGCCGCGGCAGGCATCTCGTGGCCGCGCGGGCTGGCAAATTCAAGCGGGCCGCCTTCTTGCCGTCGGATCATCTGGTGAGCTTCTTGACTTGCACTCAAACGCCATTGGTGCTTAGTGAAACGCGGTAGATATTTTTGGGGAGAGGAGGAGGGGGTCGCCGGCGCCGTGGTCGGGCTTCTCCCGCACGTACTCCACCTCCACCTCCAAGGAACCCTGTCGTTAGGTGCGGTTCGAGCTGATTATAAGGTGGAGGAACCGGAACTCACCTAGGGGACGGGGTCGGGGCCGGGGCTCTCCTTGGAGCCCTCACCCGCTGCCGCATTTTCGTCCTTGACCATGTTCTTCCTGGTGCGGTGGTGGCTGCCATGGCAGGTGTCCTTTGTTGTGGCTGTGTAATGTGGTCGAACCAGTGAGGTGGAGTACTTGCCCCAGGAATCCCCACATAAGCTTTGGAACACTAGTAAATGCGCACATGCAGTGCATGTTTGTATTTGGGAGAAAATTAATTGCACATTAATATTAAAAAGAGCGATATTGGTTAAGAGATAATATTCCACTATGACCCCATACATCCAAGTGGATGGTCTCAGGTGCTATAAGGTTGATCTTTTGATTCTTGCTTTCTAGAATTCGCAACTAACGATTTGATGTAACTTCTTTGTCTCAGATTGTTGCTGCGGAGGCTGCCGTGACTAATATTCCTGTAAGAATTAAGTTCTAATACATTTATTTTATGCAATATTAGCTTTACACCATGTTTGAATTCAGTTATAATATACTCATGTTCCGCTGTACAAAATTCTACGCAACTCAAGGACCCACGGAGAGAGTTGGGGATTTCGTTATTTTCATATTTGAGTTTTCTCAAATTTTGAAAATAGGATCATTTGATTTTAATTATTTTCTCTTCGTATATTTCGGTTATAAAAATAAAAGAGAGGGAATAAAATGACTTTCCCAAAATAAAGAAATATTGGAGATTAAATATTAAAATCAAATAAGATTTTATTTTGGGATTTTATTGCTATTTTATTTGCATAAGAAAAATGTGCATTTTTCAAAATTGCATTTTAGGCCCAAATAAATGTTCATCTTATCCGGCTTATTTTTAGAGGACGAGGAAAATTTATTTTGGGATTTTTGGACTCCATTTAGTATTTCTTTTCTTTCTTTTTCTGCACATTGGAATTATTTAAAAAAAAAGTGAACCGACTCCGAGCCGTACCCGAGTAGGACTCCGCCCGGGGGGGGGCTTTATAAGCCGGGGCCCCCTACCCCGCAACCCACACCGCCGCCAGCCCAACCAGCGCCGCCGCCGAACCCTAGCCGCCGCCAGAGACGCTGCTGTCGCCGCCGGAGTTGACCGCCACCGTCGCTGTTTTTTTCGGTTTATTTCAGTAAACCCTAGATCTAGATCCGGTTTTTTTTAATTCTGGTTTATTTTCGTTAGATCGGTTTTCCGACGGTTTATTTATTTTGCGGACGTTCGTCCGTACGTTCGTTTTAACGAACGATTTTCACCGTTTAGCCGCAGACAGCGAACGTTCATTCGTTAGCCTGTTCATCAGTTTTTCTTTTTCTCGGGTTTTTTCGCGATTATTTTCGATCGCGATTTCTGATCCGATTTTCGTTTTAGTATATCTTTTCGCTTGTTTATCGGAATCAGGCGATTCAAGCACCTAGAGTTTCATCTCGAAACCCTCTTTCCGTTTAACCAACTCAAACAAGTTTTTGCTACTGTAAAATTTGACTTAGGTCTATATTAGTAAACGAAGCTTGTTTCTTTCGCCGTTTGATTTTCGTTGCTTCGTTTGATTTGATTCTTTTTGCAAACCGGAGTTCTTAAGTTGAACTTTCTGGTTAGATCTCTTATTTGAGTTTTACCCATGCATTAGATGAGTGCTTATTGTATGCTTATTTGTTTGCGATAGAGTACCCGGAGTGCGCAACGTGCTACTACGAGTATCTAGGTTTCACGGATCATCAGCAAGGCAAGTAACACTTTGATCATACCTCTTTACTACCCAGTTTTATTGCATTAGATCAATCCTCAAACAATTGCATGGTTAGGATCTGATTTAACATGTGGGTTTGGGAAGTGGATGAGGTAGTACCTATTGTCCTGTTATTATCAAACATTTGGGAGTTACTTCTACGTTTGTTATATTGCTATGCTATGCTAGTAGACGTGGATTGGGTGAGTGTATCCATGACAGATGTGAGATTTTTATTTAATGGTTCAACTTAAGGTGGCAACTTTAATGCACATCTGGGTGGATTGAGGCACATGGGGAAGCCAGTGTTGCCTGTATTTTTGGAAATCCCGGGGTACCGTATGATTCTCCTATGGACCGCCACCCAGGCTCAAAGGTATCATGAGATTTTTCATGCTAGAAACTTTGGTGTGCAGCTGCAAGCTATTATGGGCTCTAGCATAGTTGATTAAGTCATGTGAACTTTTACAGTGGTAGACTAGCAGATGTAGGGGATGTAGGTGGTACTGTCTACCCATCGTAAGGTGCTAACGCTTTTGAAAGGCTATGTCTCGGTCATCCGTCTCTCAAACAACATGTAGTGCGAGAATCCAACGGAGGAGATCGAGTCTTGCGGAGAAAAGTGTGCAAACCTATGGAGAGTGTACAAACTAATCATGGTTAGCCGTGTCCCCGGTTATGGACGTTTTGAGTATCTAGTACTTGGATTATCATGTGAATCTCATCATGTTACTTAATTTAATTTGTTGGGTTTAATGTTGATGCTTAATTGGGATTGAGTTGGGTGAACCTTCTCAATGCTTAACAACCACCATGATAGTTAAATAAAATTTATTCCTTTGTTGTAGGGGAAAATTGGCTTTATGCAAAACTGTAACCACAGAGCTTTCCACCAGCCATATATGCATGTACTGATAGCAATATTCTGTTCATTACTCTCTATGTGTTACATTGCCAGCATATTCCATGTGCTGGCCTGTTTTCAGGCTGCAACATTCATGCTGCAGACTTTTCAGACGACGAGTAAGGTGCCTTAGGTCGTGATCTTTCACTCAGTGATGTCGTTGGAGTTGATGGACTCGCTTTATCTTCCAAGCCTTCCGCTGTTATCATTATTAGATGGCCTTAAGCCATATTTATTGTAATAAGTTCTCTTTTGAGACATTCGATGTAATAAGTGTGTGATTGCTACTCTGTTATAAATCCTTCAAGTACTGCGCGTGTCAGCATTACCGATCCAAGGATGACACTGATGCACAAAGATCAGACTATTTGAGGTCTGGTTGCTACAAACACGTGCTAAACTCAACCTTAACTTGAAGAAATTTAAAACTACTACTTTTGTGTGTTAAGGGTCCAATCACCCCCCCTCTAGACCCATCTTCTCGATCCTTTCAATATCACAGACCTACAGGTCCATAGCTAGTAGCTAGATGGCTTCTTCTCTCTCTCTGATCTTCAATACAAAGTTCTCCATGATCTACATGGAGTTCTATCTAATTCAATCTTCTTCTGTGGTGCGTTTGTTGGGATCCGATGAATTGTGGGTTTATGATCAGATTATTCATTGAAAGTAATTGAGTCTTTGTTGTACTTTATTATGAATGATTGTTATAGCTTTGTATTTCTCTATGATCTATCCGTTTGGTTTGGCCAACTAGATTGATTTATCTTCAGTGGGATAGGTGCTTTGTAATGGGTTCAATCTTGCGGTGTCCTCACCCAGTGACAGTAGGGGTAGTGAGGCACGTATTTGTATTATCGTCATTAAAGTTAAAACGACAGGGTTCATTCATATTGCTTGAGTTTATTATGTCTACACTATGTCATCTTACTTAAAGCATTACTATGTTTGTCATGAACTTAATACCATAGATGCATGTTGGATAGCGGTCTATTGGTGGAGTAATAGTAGATGCAAAATCGTTTCGATCTACTTGTCACAGACATAATGCCTATGTACATGATCATTGCCACGAATAATATCATGACTATGCACTTTTATATCAATTGCCCAACAGTAATTTGTTTACACTCTGTATGCTATGATTCAAGAGAGAAGCCTCTGTTGAAAACTATGACCCCTGGGTCTACTTTTATCATATTATAAAAAAACTTTATTGTGATTTATTTGCTTTTATTATGTTTTGCAATTTATCTATCTACCACTACCAGATTTAATCCTTGCAAGTAACGAGTTCAAGGGGATTGATAACCCTCTTGCTCGCGTTGGGTGCAAGTATTTGCTCTTGCGTGTCGAGGTGCTATTCACTAGGCTTGGTATGATTCTCATATTGGTTCCATAACCTTGGTTCTTTGACGGAAATACTTGTCAACTACTATATTGCTTCATCCTTCCTCTTTGAGGAAAATCCCAACGCAACTCACAAGTAGCAGAAATCACTTCCATGACACGCCACTTATCATCACGGAAGTGAACACTTTCGTGACAATAAACTGAGTATTGTCATGGAACACTTCTACGACAACACGTGCATGACTATCTTGATTCTGTCATAAAATCGTCATGGATGTACATGCGTGACAGAAACGTGACCTATTGTGACAAACACATATTATCACAGATGTGTTTTTTTAGTGTGGCCCAGCAACACACCCTTATTGCCTCCCAGATAGAGAAAAGACGCAGTAGGATGAAGGTTTACTTTTATGCTTCAGGGAATTAATGTTGCTCTCCTCTAGCTAAACTTGTTGATGTTGGTTGATCTAGATAAACTTGTTAATGTTATGGTCTATTTTGGCATAAGCTATTGTTGGTTTATGTTATTAGCAAGAAACTCATGTTATGATCTTGCTTTTATGGCACTATAAGCACTGGTTTATGATCCTTGTAAGATACCTGCAAGAAAATTATGGAGTTGTTATGATCTTGTTGTTTTGTTCATTCATCATGATATTATCTTGCTTATTTTCATGAGTGTTGACTACATGATATTGCTGTTTTGTTCATTCATCACTATATTATCTTGTTGGTTTGATGAGTGTTAACTGCATGATCTTGCTATTATGATGAATGAAGGGTAAAAGTGGCCCTATGTTGACATCATCACCGATGAGATGAATGAAGGGTAAAAGTGAGCCTAGGTTGATATCGTCGACAACGAAGATGAATATAGGGTAAAAGTGACCCTTGGTTGATATCGTCGACGACGATGATGAATGAACGGTAAAAGTGACCCTAGTTTGATATCGTTGTCCATGATGATGAATCTAGGGTAGAAGAGACCCTTGGTTGATATCATCGTCGACGACGATGAATCTAGGGTAAAAGTGACCCTAGGTTGATATAGTCTTCGACAATGATGAATGAAGGGTAAAGTGACCCTAGGTTGATATCATCGTCAACAACGATAAATCTAGGGTAAAAGTGACCCTAGGTTGACATCATCTTCAACAACAATGAATGAAAGGTAAAAGTGAAGCTATGTTGATATCATCGTTGACGATGATGGATCTAGGGTAAAAGTGACCCTAGATTGATACCACCGTCGATGACGATGAATCTAGGATCAAAGTGACCCTAGATTGATATTATCATTGTCGTGGACGATGCATGCAGAGCAAAAGTGGCCCTAGGTTGATATCGTCGTCGTCGACATTGAATGAAGGGCAAAAGTGACCCTAAGTTGATATCATCGTTGATTCTGATGAATCTAGGTTAAAAGTAACCCTAGGTTGATATCGTCATCGAGCTTGGCTTTCTGCAATTCACTCTTAATTGTACTTACCTATGCTTGTCCTTTGGTTTGAACAGAGCTTGGCGACAGAGAGGGCGCCAGTGTCCATCGGTGGACACGCGGTGGCAACTCGGGCCACCTCGGTTGCTACATGGTGCTGTCGCTTGAGCTGGCCATGGGGTTTGTGTATGCCATAGAGGTCGGGGATCTACATCACACCTCATGTGTGAGCCGGAAAGGTGGCGTCTGGGCATGTTCGATTGTGTCTGACACATCCTCCAGATATTCCACGTGTTGGTGTGCCTCCAGACGCGAGGGAGGAGAGCTTCCTTGATCCCTGATGCCTCCCCGCACTCGAGCCCCACCTCGCGCAGATGGCCAGCGAGCCACCGACGAGCAACAGTACCAATAGGACCACCGCCGACCTCCCTTTTCTCTACCGCTCATCTATCTCTTCTCCCACAGGTACCTAACGCCATGCCGCGCCCACCAACCATCATGCCCCAAGCTTCGACCGCCTTCCTTCCAGATCTGCCGCCTGTGTGCCATTTCCCACCGGATCTGACGAGATCCGGCAGGTCCTCGTCGACTGCACCACCGCAAGGACGCCACCGGTCTCGTCTGCGTAATGGGCCACGTCCCAGCCCTTTCGAGCGCAGCGCCGCCTCCCTAGCATGGCCGCCCCTGCAAAAAACCGAATCATTATCTCAAATTAGCTACCTATAAAAATCGTGGGTTGAATACTGAAAAATGCAGTGTCCTTTTGTAACAACAAAACATTTTCTCACATTGGCCACTTAAAAAGGTTGCATGTTGAATATCCGAAACCATATGGACTTTTCTGCAAAATTAGCAACGGACGGGCATAAGCACTAATGACTTTATTATTAGGAATAGAGGATTATTATTATTATTATATAGGTATAGATATAGATATATAGATATTTTTATTTTTCTTTATTTTTCCCTTTTTTTCATTTGCCTTTTCAATTTTAAAAATGCTTCAAATTTGAGAATATTTTTAGAAATCATGAATATTTTTTTGAAATAATGAACATTTTTTGAATTTGTTAATATTTTTAAAATTGTGACTTCTTTTGAAATTATAAACATTATTTAAAATTCTGAATACCTTTTTTACGAATCAATGGACATTTTTTGCAATATTGAATATCTTTTATAAATTAATTAACATTTTTTAAATTGTGACACTTCTTGAATTTGCGAATATTTTTTAACAAATTCACGAGCATTTCTTGAAATCATGTCCATTTTTTGCAAAGGCATGAACCATTTGTGAAATGTCAATCATTTTTCAAAAGTGCCAACATTTTTTGAATTGGAGAAATGTTTTAGAAATGTGCAAACAAGTATTCAAATTTAGAACATTTTTGGTAATTCAAGAACAATTTTTGAATTCAACAAAATTTTAGAGTTTGGAACATGATTTTTTTATATTTTTATAGTCTTACATTATGGTATAGAGGGAGTATAGTTTAAATGAATTAAATAAACAAAAAGAAAAACAAATAACAAAAAACTCAAGAAAGAAAATAAAACAGCACCGTCCCGCCCCGCAATCGGCCGGCCCAAAGCACGCGCGTGGCTATCCATGAGTTCCCGGACAATTTTCCTTGCTATTACAGCCCACGAGGTCCACACCGGCCACCGGCAGCTTCCTAGGGTTTGTTTAGGGTTTCCTTTATAACCCTTCGCCCCCAGCCTGTATCGCCGGCGCCGCCGTCCCCGCCCCATTCTCCCAACACAATCAACTGCTAAGCCTACCCTGATTTCAGTCGCCGCCGCACCATCTTCGACTTGTAGGTGCGTACCTGTTGTTTCATCTTTTTATGTTTCCTTTTGTTGTCCTCGATTCAGATTTCAGGATGGGTCCTAATTGATTTCCATTTGACATTGGATTCCGATTTGAATTCGAATTACAGGTATCAAGGGCAACTGCAACACTTTTCTAAGGAATTAGAGCAAGGTGGAAGGAGATGGGTTTTTTGTTTTCTAAGTATCTTGCGAGGCGAGGAACTAGGATTTCAAAGCGGCGGTCCGGTCAGCGCGTCGGCGGCCGTGAGCGAAAGCGTCGGCGGCATCACCTTTACCTTGTCTTTGATGACTGGTCGCTCGGGTATAGCATCCGCAAGGTAGACTCATCGCCTGGCTCTCGTCGCCAATCCGCTGTGAGGCGCTTGCCTCGGCCTTTCTTCCGATTACAGGCGCCGCATGGGTCGCCGGAGTACTTCGCGTCAGCCTTTGGCACCAACATCTTGTCGATGCATCCCAGGTCTACCTCTTGCAACAGCTTGTTATCCGGGAGCTGTATCCTCACCTTGGACGTCCGCTCGCGGGCTATCACGTTTGGCCCTCGGTTGGAAAATACGATTACCCTTTGCCCTCGGTGGAAAAATCCGATTAATCCCATCTATCTCGCCGTCGACAATAAGCTATTCACTCTAAGCAAACACTCCTTCGAGATACTCTCCTTGGATCTGCTCAGCCCCGTGCCGCCGGATCGATCTGGCAGAGTGAGGTGGTCGTGGGAAGTTCTCACGAAGCAGCCGTTCAAGGTTCGCAACGTCACCTCCTACGCATTGAACCCCTACAGCCAGTCCTTCCTGGTGAGCACCACGAAGAAAGCTATTGCGGACACGTTTGCCTTTGACACGGTAAAGCTTTCATGGAAACAAGTAGGCAAATGGGCGCTGCCCTTCCACGGCCGCGGCCACTTTGACCCTCTCCTGGGCGCCTTTGTCGGGCTCTCCAAAGATCCAGACACCTTCGGACAACTCTACTTCTGCTACATGCCCAGCTCCGACACTGGCCACACCCCTAAGTCGAAGCTCGGCAAGATGAAACTGCTCAGTGAGGACCCAGCCGAGAGGCATGTAAGCGCCACCCTCGTCTACATGGGGCGCCGGAGCAAATTCTGCCTGATAGAGTGCGTCTCCATTGAGGGCGACAGTGCTGATCAGGAGCTCAAGGAAGAGGGAGTCATGCCCCGACCTGGCCGCTGTCTTTATCGTTTGACCACATTCTCTCTCAGCCATGACATGAACGGAGACCCGACCACTGGCGGCAGCTGTCGAGTGCAATACTACAAAGTGCCCGAAGCAACCACTCCGACGTTCTTGTTTGCAGATCCTGTTGTATTTTGGATGTAAAATGTTAAAATAATGTCATAATGACGACTTCCTATGTTTAATTTTCACTCATTTGTTATTGCGTTGTGCCTAGTATAAATTTGACATTTATTTTGGGACGGAGGACGTATGTTCTAATAATGTGCACGCCATATGTATTAGTACTTCCTCAGTCCCATTATATAAGATTTTTTTTGACACTACAGTTGTGTTAAGAAACGTCTTACATCATGGGAGGTATGTGTCAAGAGTTTATGAAAAAAATAATTCTACGCATGTCACAGATATTTTTTTTCCATAAGGAGATGCAGGGGTTTTGTTGTGACGTTTTCAGTTTCACCGGAAAGATGTGGAGACTGGCTTCACATTTCGAAATACACGCAAAAAAAAATAATTCAACTTCAGCCGTAGGAGACAGGATTTGACCATGGAGGTGTTGGCAAAAGAGCCAACACCTCCGTCCCTAAGGCTAGTCATAGTGGGAGTAACTTAGCAAGTAATATAGTGCACTCCGAGAATTTTTTGCTTATGTGGCATGTAGTTAATGAGAGGTGGTAACATAATACTCCTTCCGTCCGGAAATACTTGTCATTGAAATAGATGTATCTAGATGTATTTTAGTTGTAGATGCATTCATTTTTATTCATTTTAATGACAAGTATTTTCGGACGGAGGAAGTATGTTACTGTAACATAACGCTTTCCGAGATAAGATGAGTCTACAAGCTAATTAATTAAGTCCTCTATGACACTACTACTATGTTACTTTGCACTATGAAGGTAGTAACTTAGACTAGTGTCATATGCATGACACTAGTATAAGTTACTTCCCACTATGATTCCAATATGAACTACATACGAGGCAAAATGAATGCACATCAAACAAAGTAGAATAATGTACAAACCTTGAGAAATTGATCGAGCATAGTAATCCAACGAATGGCAATCGTCAGCTGCCATCCGAGCATCGCTGAATGCCCAAGTTGAATCAAGTACTCCAGTAGCAGTCTAGCCAGTCTAATTGGCTTCTACGGCTGCCAATAAGATCCCTTTTTTTTACAATTTTATCGGAAGAACTCTTAGCTGCTAATTTCTCCTCAATGTAAAATGTAAATTAACATCCAAAGACGAAGCAATTCCCCTCCCATTTTACTTTGTAGCAAATATTAACAATTTCAGTGGTATGAGATCTTCACCATGTATTTGTTTTCGCATTGCTTTCTGCTTAGTTTAGGAAATGCCAGCAGCACTGGATCTTCAAAAAATAAATAGTTTGAGATCTCAAAGCAACCGGCTTAAAAGTGATTCTTTTTTCGGGGAAAATCCGAAGAAGAAACGAAGCACCCATCAAGCTCTCTCAGAGTTTATTGACTCTTGGCCGTCGGATCTGTTTCCTCATGTGATTTCGGCTGTCAGATCTCGCTCCCGATCGATCTCTGCCGTCGAATCAAAACTAAGACCGTTGCAATGAACTGTTTGCGCCCCGGTCGTGCCACCGCGCGTAAATAGCCTGCCCCGCCGAGGGCATTCTTGTCATTTCACCCATATGCGTATAAACGCCCATGGTGAACCCTAGCCGCCTCGTCCTCTCTCCTCCCACGTGCCACCTCTCCCTCCCTCTCTCTCGTTCCCCTCCCCTCCCCTTCCCTCCCGCGCGCCTCCTCTCCTCCCGCCCATATCGCCGCCGTCGCTGCCGCCGCCCCCCGCCACCTCGAACCACGCCGTCGGCATCCATCCACTGCTCCGGTAGCGGCCAGATGCGCCGCAACAGAGCCCCCCAGCCCTCCCTCTCTCTCACGCGTCTGCTCCACGTACGCCACCTGTTTCCGGCGAGCCCCGACATCTCCGCCACCGCGCAGCACAACGCCGAGCTTGCCTCTCTCCGCTGCGTCCTCTCCTCCTGCCGGATTCGCCGCTCACGGCCGCCGCTCACCCGTGACCCTGCCCCGTGGTTAGGGTTTCGGGTGTTCGTCACCGGTGGCCATGGGGCTGCCCCTCCTCTCTGCCTCTGGTCAGTTCATCCCCTGCCCCTCCTTCCTCCTCCTCCCCCTCATCCTCTCTATCTCTTTCTAATCTCTTTCTTCTTTTGTAGCAGCAGAGGGGAGGAGCGGGGACGAGCCTCCTCCCATTTACTCTCTGTGTGTGTGTTCATCCGCTCGAGAACTGGATCCCGAGGGTCAGAGGTGCAACCCTGCAGAGCTGCTGGATCCCAAAATTAAAGGTAATTAAGGCATGCTTTGGGGTCATTTCTGTTGCGTCTCAGATTCGTTGGTGCCATTTTCAGTTTCGGTTACTATTGTTCAGATGTGATTGGCCTGGCAGCAGCTCGGGCCTGCTGAAGAACGAAGACGCAACAACAGGGGGAGGGAGAGGGAGACGGGGAAGACCATGTGCCGGTGTCGACGACGGTTCGCCAGCGAGCTGGTTGTTCATCGCCTCTGACTTGGAGGATGGCAGAGGCGGGGTCGTTCGTCACACGTCACCACCAAGCTGCTGTAAGTAAGGAATTTTTCTGGGTGGTGGTGGATGAGTATCCCCCATGGCAGTGATGTATGCATATGTGTATTTTGGTGGCCTTTCTTTGCTTGTTCCATCCATTCTACAAGATAATGAAAAGTACTGGCAGGTGAACCAGTGTGTTATATGTGCTCATGCTTGCCCATGCTAAATGCTCTCCTCTCGGCAATACTATGATTGCTTTATTCTTAGGTATCATGGTTAACATCATTACTACTTTCAGAATTCAAGGTGCATGATGGATGCAAGGTTTTTTTTTTGCTCTGTTTTTTATTATAAGTAATGGGGTTACTATGAATACCTTGCTACTTGAATATTCACTGTGTATTAGATGTGAGTGAGCGCGCCCTTTTTTATTCTCTTTTTCATGTTTTTATCCCTAACTTTGTTTTGGTACACCTCAGCCTGCTCACTCATCTTTCTGTTGTTGTCTTCCTGATCCAGATTATGCCCAGATCTCTGCTGCCATCAGCGCTCCATCTCTGGAGTCATCCTGGTATTTTACTTTGCATGCTTCTTTTCTATGGCTCTGTTCTCTTTGTGATGTTCTCTGCTTGGATTAATGCTAATTATTATGTGCATTTTTGCATATCTAGCTCCTGATGGGGGGCACATTTTATTCCCCTTTCAGTATTGTGAATGCTTGTGGTTGTAGATTGACATTATTGAAGCAAGGACCCTGTGTAAATAAATGTTACGGGTGACCACATGTGGGTAGGCTTGTTGGTTAGGAAATATGTAGCCTTAGTACCCCAGACCAATATATTCAGTTAATCGATTTTTAATCTGGATACACCGAGCAAAGTTATATATGCTAGCTCAGTTGTGTATAAATTTGTTTCTATAATAGTCAGATCCAACCTTTGTATTTGCTTTGCTTGTTGTACTTCGGTTAGAAGCAAATAATGTGATGTTGTCCTGTTGTGATATCCACACTATCAATATCAAAGTGTACAGGTCTATTCCTTTTTTTTTATCATTTTCACTTAATCTTCCTTGTCCTGTTAAATTTTTAAACTGAGTATTGTATGAGGTTCGACACTCTTCCAGCTTGCTATATTTGTTAAACACATACTGCAATGGTGGGTGATTCTGTATTGTTGTTTAGTGCAGCAGCAACACTGATGGCAGTTCTACCTGACAATGTGTAGTAGTGTACTCATTAGTTAGCCCACTTGTGCCGGATAGTTTCTTGTTTTATTGCTTGTGCACTGTCCTTGACAAATGAAATGTGCAGCAGGCTTTTGATATTTTAGTCCTCTGGCCTTGTATGCAGTACTTTGCTAGACTATTGCAGACAAATTGAAACAACTGCAAATGTGTAGCTCCAGAGTTAGGAGACTAGAAATAATTGAGCTTTTTTGCCAAAAAACTAGGATTTTACATCACTAATTAGCCCTTCATTCTTATATGCTTTTGCATTTGCTGCATTCCCGCTTTCAGGTCTTTTCATTGTTTTCACACGTTAGCTCTAGGATGCCAAGTGTAATTCAATTCATATGTACATGTACTGTTTTCAGGTCGTTTCTTTGTCCTATCTGTGCATGTTTTGTTTGGTTACCCTCTGTATACCAGTCATTTTAGAACGATGCAGGTTTTGTTCTTACAGAAATAGACATCGCGAGTGGATTTCCTTTTACCTGAACACTTGCCGAATTCAGTGCTCGGAGAAGTCTGCTATGCCAACTTGTGGATTCAGAACTTCAGATCCTTATTATCAGATCGTGTCACTCTTTCCAGTCCAAAACTGATGAGCTCTAGAAAACGGTATATCTCTGCAGTCTCCTGTTCCTAGCACTACTCATTTATGAAGCAATTCATTCCCTATACTGCATTTAAATATCTTGCATTTGCACACAATTTGTATTAGTAATTCGTGGCTTTTATGTAATAAGGTGAAACCTACTCTTGCAGGCTCCTGATTGTGTGTGTATATTTCGTGGCTTCAGAATTATTTTATTTTTCGCCTTATGGCATCAAGATGCAGCTGCTCATATGATTTCATAGTTTGGCAAGTACCACAGAATTTGTGGTTGACTGCTTACATACAAAATCATCGTGTTAGTACTTAGTACTGAAGTTAATTTCTACATTGTTATTAGAGTTGCCTTGATGTTTCCCGTACTATAAGGATCTATGTATGCTCTATTTTTTAACCATCTAAAACTGTAGTCATTTATACTCCATGCAGCAACATTATATGTTGTTGTCGGTTTGCTGATCCATATTTATCTCCCCCAACTTGTTTTTATGTCTCTGCTCAGATTGCACAAGAAGCTGACATGTAAATGTAGATTGTGTAGCTTTATGGGCATGCATCAGATTCATATTATAATAAAATTTTGCCTTCATACTATAAATCCATTAATTGGAGCTATATATCATATGCCGTACCATTTAGTCTGGTTCATGAGTAAAATGTTGTTTCAATAAATTTAAGGTCGTTCTTTGTTTGCTTAATGTTTGCTAGCACTAATGCTGATGTATGAACAAATATAGAGCTTCAGAAGAAAACAAAGTATAGTTCATATTTTTAATCATTTATGTCCATATCATGTGATGCTAATGTATGAACTTTATATGGGTTGGTTGAAACGATATCAAATAAAAGAATATACATTCTGGAAATTAAATAAACCCTACAAATCAAATTAGGAAACTATCGTTACTGGCAAAATGAATTTATAGGGATTTGCAAGGCTTTCGTTTGCGGCTGGAAATACTTTCACTAAGTGCTATATGACTATTTTGATTTTTGTGCATTTCCTGATATTTTTAGGAATTGGCGATGATCAATTTACAGTCAGTTATCAATTTGTGCGGTTCATTAAATAATCAAGATAACACATGGAGGTCCATTCTTCTTTGGGCCGGCAGCCTTCTCGCCAACGAAGGCATTTCTACCCGGTCCTTTTCTTTTAGCCTGCTGCAGGGACCAAACACTATACCTTCTTCTTCGGTGAGCTCTTCTTCTCTTGACTTTCTCCCTGCGCCGCTTATTTGGTCGTCGTTGATCTCCCCTTTCTCTTTTGCCTGACTATTCTATCCTTTCCTAGGTCTTCAATCTGTTTTCTTCTTCAATGAATCTGACCACGACATCTTGCACGTACTGCACCGCTCCCAGAGGTATCTTTCTCTCTTCCAGATCCAGTTATACTATTATATTTGTATTAGTATCTTCTGATCTGACATGCCATTTCTCCCCTAATTCTAGGTGAACGGAGTCATAAAAATCAACTTAGCATCAGACTACTGGGTGAACAGAGTTGTAGAAACCAGAACAGAGTCACACACTCTCAATGGTGGCAAGTTATTATATTAAATCTTGCTAGACAGTTGCTCACATGGGTACTATGTATGCATGATTTTTTAACTTGAAGATTAGAGGATTATAAGAACTGAGAACATTGCATGGAAATCAGCTTAGCACCATAATAATGAGGTAGTGTATCATGCAGTCCGGGTAAGATCACCACTGACTGACATCTATCTTTTTGTTTATTTGTGTTATATCAATGAATGGGAAGCATCATGATGCTCTTCCCCGTTCCATGTTCTGAATATGCGCTAATCGAGCATCTATTTTTGTTTCATATATGCATATGCATTTATTGTATCATTCAGCTCTGTCACCACATTTTACGGTTCCCGTTTCCAGTTTCCATGGCGCGGCGGCTTGAATTGACGCTCTCGGCCATGGTGCGCCTGGATCAGTCAGGTCGATCGAGGGACAAGACTGGCAACCGCTCGTCCGTGCTGATCTTCGACCGAGATAGGTAAGATATCCTCTCCCATCTGTGTCTCCTCTCTTAGTCTCTTCTACATCTACGCCATGGAAGTTAGGCAAAGTACATGGGCATTGAGAACACCGGCCGCTCCCATTTGGTCGACAGTAGAGGTTTTCTTCATCCTTGCGACATCCAAACTCCAGTCCCCGAGCAAACTCGCTTCACAATCCCCGCCCCACCCCCTCTTCTTGACTATTTATGGCTTTATGTTTTCATATCATGCTAATAAACCATGTACTGACACTTTCCTGCTGGTATGCCATTGGCACAAGAGTAGTGATACGCCTGGGCATGATGTTGTTATTGATCGGATGTATGAACGTGCCTATTACTGCTATGCTTGCTACTATTTGTTTGTGAAAAGAGTGGTAATAATAATATTACTGCTTGATGTACAGAATTCAGGTTCTCACACCATATGGGTTCAACATCATCTTTTATATGATGTAAACTTTGCTGTTCCCGGTCAACATACATTTTGCCAAATCACTATTAATGCAACTTTGTTTCTCCTAGAGCACTGGAAGCAACCACATCATGAGAGGGTCAACGGACGACAATCCGATATGTGTCACCGACAGTGAAGGTAAAATTACATTGTACTCTCCTGCAGTGCGATCATGTCACCTGCCGGCCCACTAAGTGCACATTCTATGTCAGATGTAATTATTCTCTGTGCTAAAAGCGTTGATCCTGCACCGTAGATGTAAACATGCAGTTATTTAAACCATTCTGCATGCTCTTGTAACAATGATGAGAGTTGTAATGCCCATCTAACTGTCTTGCATTTAGCTTTTTAGGAAGCTGCCATTCTACAGAAAGGAGGCAAGGTGATGGGCCCTGAGTGTATCCCCATTGAGGTGTGGAAAGGGCTCGGGGACATAGCGATAGTATGGCTAATCAAGCTTTTCAACCTCATTTTTCGGGCAAACAAGATGCCAGAAAAATGACGATGGAGTATATTAGTACCAATCTTCAAGAACAAGGGGGATGTTCAGAGTTGTACTAATTACCGTGGAATTAAGCTGATGAGCCATACAATGAAGCTATGGGAGAGAGTCATTGAGCACCGCTTAAGAAGAATGACAAGCGTGACCAAAAATCAGTTTGGTTTCATGCCTGGGAGGTCGACCATGGAAGCCATTTTCTTGGTACGACAACTTATGGAAAGATATAG
This sequence comes from Triticum aestivum, assembly GCF_018294505.1. Lineage (NCBI taxonomy): Eukaryota > Viridiplantae > Streptophyta > Magnoliopsida > Poales > Poaceae > Triticum > Triticum aestivum. Next base: position 401,889,263 of record NC_057813.1, on the reverse strand, counting down.
GGAGCAAAAGGACTTGCATATGGTGTTCATTGACTTGGAGAAGGCCTATGATAAGATACCGCGGAATGTCATGTGGTGGGCCTTGGAGAAACACAAAGTTCCAGCAAAGTACATTACCCTCATCAAGGACATGTACAATAATGTTGTGACAAGTGTTCGAACAAGGGATGTCGACACCGATGACTTCCCGATTAAGATAGGAGCGCATCAGGGGTCAACTTTGAGCCCTTATCTTTTTGCATTGGTGATGGATGAGGTCACAAGGGATATACAAGGAGATATCCCATGGTGTATGCTCTTTGCGGATGATGTGGTGCTAGTTGACGATAGTCGGACGGGGGTAAATAGGAAGTTAGAGTTATGGAGACAAACCTTGGAATCGAAAGGGTTTAGGCTTAGTAGAACTAAAACCGAGTACATGATGTGCGGTTTCAGTACTTCTAGGTGTGAGGAGGAGGAGGTTAGCCTTGATGGCCAGGTGGTACCTCGGAAGGACACCTTTCGGTATTTGGGGTCAATGTTGCAGGAGGATGGGGGTATTGATGAAGATGTGAACCATCGAATCAAAGCCGGATGGATGAAGTGGCGCCAAGCTTCTGGCATTCTCTATGACAAGAGAGTGCCACAAAAGCTAAAAGGCAAGTTCTACAGGACGGCGGTTCGACTTGCAATGTTGTATGGCGCGGAGTGTTGGCCGACTAAAATGCGACATGTTCAACAGTTAGGTGTGGCAGAGATGCGTATGTTGAGATGGATGTGTGGCCACACGAGGAAGGATCGAGTATGAAATGATGATATACGAGATAGAGTTGGGGTAGCACCAATTGAGGAGAAGCTTGTCCAACATCGTCTGAGATGGTTTGGGCATATTCAGCGCAGGCCTCCAGAAGCTCTAGTGCATAGCGGGCGGCTAAAGCGTGCGGAGAATGTCAAGAGAGGGCGGGGTCGATCGAATTTGACATGGGAGGAGTCCGTTAAGAGAGACCTGAAGGATTGGAGTATCGACAAAGAGCTAGCTATGGACAGGGGTGCATGGAAGTTTGCTATCCATGTGCCAGAGCCATGAGTTGGTTGCGAGATCTTATGGGTTTCACCTCTAACCTACCCCAACTTGTTTGGGACTGAAGGCTTTGTTGTTGTTGTTGTTGTTGTTGTTGTTGTTGTTGTTGTTGTTGTTGTTATTGTTGTTGTTGTTGCCATTCTACAGAAAGAACAATCATTCGAGCTAACCATGATGTGAGAGCGACAAGCAGTCGTAAACCATTGCACATCAGCAACAAAAGAGGTATATCAGTTTACCATCCTCGCTGCCTTGACACTTTAGCACAACACAATGCAAGTTCATGTACCATCCGATCTTTACTGATGCTTGTTTTCCACTTTTCTGTTATCAAATATCAAGAGAAACACCACTATGCTAAGAAGCGAAAGGTTCAGTCCGATAGGACTTTGACACGGGGTAACATGCCCATCTCCTTTTCTCATGGTTAACGATGTTTTTTCCTAACCATGGGCTAAAAATCATATGCTACCGTGCAGGACCATATCCCATTGGTTATGACAGTTAGACCCATTAGTCACAATCTGTTCAGAAAGCAACATCTATAAAGATATTATGTACTGGTGATTTGATCCATTGTGCCACTCATACTTCACCTATTTGGATCATTTAGCTCGAGCAATTTGCATAATCTTATTCTTACAATAACTGTAGAGTATTCATATATACATATAAAGTTAGTCATGATCCGCTTCTTGTATGTTATGTAGGTCCGACATGTTCTAAACTTAAAATATGAATGGGCAGTATGAATGACCTTTAGCGAACTATTTCCCGTAAACTAAACAAAAGCTTGCCATCTTTAGTAATCATGCATATACATGTGCATTAGTTTTTATCAAATATTGTAGTATGGTATTAATTTGGTTGGACTGGTCAACTGTGCTAGCAATTCTTGCTGCAATATTCATTCTATAGTATGTACTAGCTCTTAGACAAGATAATTGTTTAGCCCCTGGTTTCTTAGCTACTGGTTGGTCCTGTAAAGCTACATCCTTGCTTTCTGATAGTGTTATTTGAATCTATAGCAGTGGGTATGAAGATCCGCTAATTTGAGTTTTTTTCTGCCTTTATTTATCGTGCGATGGCCACTGTCGGAGCTTTCACCCTTCACCGCCCCCTGTGGCCCAGCGATTTGCGGCGGCTGCGGGGTCTTCCCCTGATTTGGTGGTGGCGGGCAGGCGACAAATAGCCCACAAACCTTTAGTTTTCCACCCTGGTTTCTTACCAGGCCAGACTGTGAACAAGTACTATAGAGAGGATATCTCTAAATCAAGTGGCCCGTGCACTAGAGAAAACCGCAGGTACACCTTTTGCCTTCTTTTCGTGTCACCCTTTCTTATACTAAGATGGGCCTAACTTATTTAAAATTTGATAATTTCCTGTGTATTAAATGTTTCTTCCTAGACAGAAAATACATCTTCTGACTTTTATACTTTTCCATATGCTTTTCTGGAATTTTCACACACACACACACACACATTATAATTATTGTTCAGCTTTAGTTTTTCAATGCCTTAGTTATCCCCATTAATTTAGTCTTTTAGTATATTTATTTTGTGTTGTTGTCTAGGTTTGTATCCTGGTTAGACCGTGTATAATTGTAGCTGACACAGAGATTATACTGAATTAGTCTGTGGATGGAGACTTTGGGATCATAATATCTAACGAAAAAGTGCGAAAAAGAGTTATATCAGAGGTTTGATCATTTAACTTTTTTTGATTAATTCCTTGATACATTTCCATCCTGATATAGTCTCTACCTTTCCATCCTGATATAGTCTCTACCTTTCCATCCTGATATAGTCTCTTCATTGATATAGCATATCCTTTTCTCTATTATTCACATAATTCTTTGCTAACAGAATATCCTAAACAATCTGGAAAATAGATAGCTTGAATGATGCACATGTTATTAACTTCATGCATTATTTTGAGGGAGAGTTCAATCCATGTATGTTTTTCCTTGCAATGCTCATTGTTGCTGGTTTTCATTCTTCTCGGTTCTTCCTAAATTTATTCTCAAGGTGGTAAATTGTTTTCTTGTGGTTACATTTTTGTCGGGCCAGCTCACCACCTATCTTGCTGTATAGGTATCTGTGGTGCTCACAGTGGTCGCCCAGATCCCGATGGAGATGGTAGTCCCTGGTCAGGGCACGGAATTGATGCCGTCGACCCCGCCATTTCCACTCCACCCCGAGGTATCCGGATCCTTACTTCATGGGCTTCTTTACTTCAGACGAAAGGATCCATGCTATATGAATAAACTGCTTTAATTCATGTTCTTTAGAAGTATATGCAATCTTGGACTGGATGCCAAAATTTTCTTTTATGTCATCCTTTAACTGACTGCAAATCAATTTTCCGTTATACCAATGCTTCCTGATATGTTTGTGCTTTTCAGATTCATGTTCTTTAGTTAAAGTATAGTAGCTACTAGCTACTGTATATGCAACACCGCATTTTGAATCATCCAATAAAAGTTACATTCATGTCCAGACTGTTTTAGATAGTGGATTGTAACATTTGCAAACCCCTAATGTATACGAGGAAGTGTTTGTTCATTAGTATGGTAACATGTGTTGTAGTGGCAAGGACCCTCCAGTGAGATCATCCAGTCTTGCAACATGAAATATTTTCTCATAATTTTGAAATTACAAAATGTACTTAATTGCAGATGATGTGCCTTATGGAAGAACCGAGCACTCATATTTTGCACTTAGAATTAGAACTATACTTTGGTTGGTTTGATTTAGTAATATTGCTTGAGGCAGCCTTTTGAAAATATATGTAAGAAAACCCGAGTACTCATTCAAAGTGTTTTTGTATTAACATTCATAATATATGTAGCTCTGCTACGTGTTGGTGGGTTTAGTTTTTAATACCATAGCTGATGTTTTCTTTATATAGTAAGATGGAACTAAACATATCCAAAGTAACATTTATAATTACTCAACTCTGACAAGCTTCAACAACTTTAACTTTATAATACTCCCTCCGTCCCAAAATCAATAACTCTGCAATTAACATGGCAGGAACTTAGAAAGGAAAGGTCCTGGAATGCATCAATATAGGACTCGTTGTCCTTCTTTCTAGGAAGAATATTGGAGTCGTTCAAGTTTTAACTCATAGATAGATGGCATTTTAACCTTCGTTTCTAAATAGTTTAGCTTGGAGCAAGTTGTGATAGCGTGGCATAGTTAGCATCTAACCTTTTCACTCTTCCTAGCAAACCGTTGTTTGGCTAAGTTGCTGCTTTTTCTCAGCCCTTCTTATAGCGTTGTTAGTTGCAGGTGAAGTTGAAGATTGCTCCTTGTTGGAACATGATTATATTGGGATATCACAATATCTCTTATTTAATTAATGCATCTATATATCTGATAAAGGGTGGAAGACTCAGCCTTATGCCTGGTGTTTTGTTCCACTCTTGCCGCCTTAGTTTCCGTCATACTGGTGTTATGTTCCTTGATTTTGCCTTCCTTACGCGGTCGGGTTTATGGGAACCCCTTGACAGTTCGCTTTGAATAAAACTCCTCTAGCAAGGCCCAACCTTGGTTTTACATTTGCCTAACAACCTACTAATTTTCTCTTGGGAGTTATAAACCCGAGGGTCATCTTTATTTTAACCCCCCCTCGGGCCAGTGCTTCTCGAAGTGTTGGTCCGAACCGGGCGATATCCGGCGCCCCCTGGGCAACCAGGATCTATGCCAACCCGACGTCTTGCCCATCCGATGTGCCCTGAGAACGAGATACGTGCGACTCCTATCGGAATTTGTCGGCACATCGGGCGGTCTTGCTGGTCTTGTTTTACCATTGTCGAAATGTCTTGTAACCGGGATTCCGAGACTGATCAGGTCTTTCCGGGAGAAGGAATATCCTTCGCTGATCGTGAGATCTTGTGATGGGTTAAGTTGGGACACCCCTGCAGGGTATAATCTTTCGAGAGCCGTGCCCGCGGTTATCTGGCAGATGGGAATTTGTTAATATCCGGTTGTAGAGAACTTGACACTTGACTTAATTAAAACGCATCAATCGCGTGTGTAGCCGTGATGGTCTCTTCTCGGTGGAGTCCGGGAAGTGAACACGGTTTGTGTTATGGTTGAACGTAAGTAGTTTCAGGATCACTTCTTGATCACTTCTAGCTTCACGACCGTTGCGTTGCTTCTCTTCTCGCTCTTATTTGCGTATGTTAGCCACCATATTTGCTTAGTGCTTACTGCAACTCCACCTTATTACCTTATCCTACCCTTAAGCTTAAATAGTCTTGATCTCGCGGGTTTTTGAGATTGCTGAGTCCTCGTGACTCACCAGATACTACCAAATAGTTGTAAGTGCCGATGGTACCAGTGCAGGTGATGCAACCGAGCTGAGTTGGGAGTTCGATGAGGATCTTGGTCATTACTATGTTTCTTTTCCGGATGATCAGTAGTGGAGCCCAGTTGGGACGATCGAGGATCTAGCATTTGGTGTTGTCTTCTTTCTTTTGGATTTGTCCGTAGTCGGACCTATGTGTGTATTCTGAATGATGTATGACTTAAGTATTGTGTGAAGTGGCGATTGTAAGCCAACTCTATTTATCCCTTTCTTGTTCATTACATGGGATTGTGCGAAGATGACCCTTCTTGCGACAAAACCACAATGCGGTTATGCCTCTAAGTCGTGCTTCGACACGTGGGAGATATAGCCGCATCGTGGGCGTTACAATACTTGTCATAATGTAGGGGGCGGGGCACTATACTTTGTGTGATAAACACGGTGTATGTTTGGAACATGGTTTAGATTATGAATATATAGTTAGTACATCAAATGTACTATTATTTGGAATCAATGTGGTGTGTTATTAAGGTAATACATGAATGATAGTTGAAGTTGGCAACAATCATGATTGTAGATTCTTATTGAAATAGAGAAATGAATTCAAATTCAGTTTGAATTGCAGCGGTAGTATAGACATTTGGAATGCACTAAAATGTTGGTATGAGTAGGTTACATGCATTATACAGCCTGCGAAAAAATTTAAATGGACATAACATGGATTCATACTTCCTCCTTCCATCTATATAGGGCATAATGCGTTTTTTAAGACCGTCTTTGACTATTGACAAGATTAATAGTACATGACATGCACAATGTGAAAATTATATTGAAAGCTCCTTTCACACACGAATTTAACGGTGTACTTTGTGTAAGTTGCATGTCATATATTATTGCTCTAATATTTGGTCAAAGTTAGCATCAAAAAACGCATTAGGCGCTATATAGATGGAAGGAGGGAGTAGCTTTGCATAGCATTTGTATAGTAAAACAGGGCAAGACTCTCTCTTTGTGTGGTGTGAATAGTTTTATTTTTTTCGTTTTATTTTGGTTGAGGGAAGTGCGAATTGACTTGGTACGTACAAGTACAATATTACGCGTTAGGCTTGTCCCTAAAATTCAACCCGCGCCTTGTTATATCCCGAAAATTCAGATATCGTGCTCCCAAAACTGGCGCCTTCACAACCCGCGCCTTGCTATCCTGAAACTACAACGCACGCGAAAACTCTCTCCAGCTGCCAAATCCTGACACGCGAAATCCCCCTTCTAACCCTGGGCCGAAAGGGCTGCTAGTTCCAATCGGTGGGGGTACTTCTGTAACACATCCTACATTTTGGACAAGCGCGTCCCTAAGTCATGGTTCACCCCCTCCCATCGCCTCCTTTTCGCCATTCGAAATCCCAGGCCGCCATAACCTCTCCGCTCCAGCCGCGAAACCCCACCCTCCTCTGTCCGTCACCTCAGCGCTGCCCAGCCGGAGCCTCTTCCCCGACGATGTCGTCCATCGCAACAGCTCGACGTCCCTTGTCAAACCTCCCCGGATGAGGATCCATTGTCCATCTCGTCATCCCGCCGGTTCAGCCACCCCGTCCTCCACCTCCAAGGAGCTGCTCGGACGATCGCCTCGTCTATCGCGATTGCTCCACCGGAACCGTAACATCCTCACCGACTCCTCGGACGAAGCCAAGGCCTACTTGGCGCCACCAAAGAGGTTGTACACTCATCGCATCACACCTTCTCCTTAACTCGACCTCCCGCCGACGGTGCTCCATCTCGCACCCCCATGGAGCGGCTACCTTGAAGCCGGCGCTGCGGGCGACATCTCCACGGCGGCTCTCCCCCAGTGCGAGGCCCCTTCGATGGCGGCGTCCATACCAGCCGGATCTGCTGCTGCTGCTCCGGCTCTCGCTCGCTCGCTCGCGCAGCTGCTGCTGCTCTGGATCTTGCTCGCTCGCTCGCGCTGCTGCTGCTCTCCCCCTCGCTTGTGCTGCTACTCTGCTCCGATTTAGCTACACTTCAATCGACTAAATCGACTTTTGGGTCAATAGATTTTCAGGGGTGGGGGGGGGGGGGGGGGCTCGCCGGAGTTAAGGAAGAACCACCCGCAGTGGAGAGGGGCTCGTCGGAGAGGTACCCCACTATCTATCTTAGGGTTTAGGGTGGGGGAGGGGGGCCTAGAGGGCTGGCCGGGGCGGCGGCGGACCGGTGGTGGGGATTTGTTTTGGGGCGGCGAGGCGGCGCTAGGGCCGGTGGTTCGGCCGGTGGTGGCTGGTGGCTCAGGGAGGGTGCAGGTTGAAGATGAACTGCAGGCCCTCCCTAAACTACATGTCAAGTGCCTCTCTGCTACCATTGCTTCCAGTTTCGACAGTAACATTCATATTTCATAGTAAATTTCAGTTTCAACAGTTAAGTTCAGAGTCAACAATTTTTACCTCATCTGTTGTAGTCAGGTGGTTTTTGGTGATTTAAATTTTACTTCTATTTTACATCATCTATTGGAGATGCTATTAGAATCCCACTTGAGATTGACGATGTCTGTCCTGTGCTGCTTCAGCCTTGACATCTTACGGCTCACTGGAGTTGCTCCAACGACAGAACGATCCATCACAACAGAGCAGTGCCCTGGACGCCGTCTACAGATTCCTCAAATCTTCCTCCATACCTTTGACAGCCACCTCTGCCTCAACTGCTTCAGCGACCAACCCAATGATGCTGAGGTCGACACGGCTACGGCAAAGAGGTTGTACACTTGTTGCATCACTTATTACTATGCATTCATGTCGATCCATTAGGGCTATTTTGGTTCAACGAAAAAACATAGCAATAGGGAATTTTCCTATGGCACTCTACTATTCAATTATTCATGCATTTTGTTGAAAGAAAATGGAGCAAAACATCCACCTAAACCTACTTTTCAAAATCCTATGCATGAAAAGAAGACCAAGTGCATTAGTGGCAGAATAACATTCTAACTGTACAAGCTTTCATATGGTTTCACTTTATTTTGGCCGTGTTTCTTTGCATTCCTCTGCTCTTCCAATTCCTATGAACCAAACACCCAAGTTGACAGAAATCCAGTGTTTACAAATGCTTTGTTTACCATGTGCATTCCTATCCTATTCCGGTGTTTTCCTATCCCTGCATTTTTAGAATCATACAAGCCAAATGAGCCCTTACAGAATTACTTCAGTTACATGTAGGTGTCGAAGGGAACTTTTTGTGGTTTATCCTGCTCCTACCGCGACGTCGTCCACCTCACGTGAGCTGCTCCATCGACAGAAGCATCCACCAAACCAGACATCACGATTCCTGACCATCTTTCACCGCCTCAGATCTCCTTCCCTGCCACTGGCACCCACCGCAACGGCATCACCATCATTGACTCAGCAGATGAACCCGAGGAGTACACAGGTCCACAAGAGAGGTCGCACTTTTTTGTTTCTGCTTATGTTATGCATTGCTTAAAATTAACTGCTACTTTATCGTCCTGTTCACCTCTTCGACTCCAAGTCAGGTCCAAATTAATGTTCAACTTGAGTTCTAAATTAGTTGTGGGACACATATCGAGGCAACAATAAATAGTATCTCTATCTAATATCTGGTTCACCTAGGATATGCCTATGTTGTTCATCTTGGGTGGGAAACAAATAGTAAAGCAATCATCATCTGTCTTTTTATTAAACTAAAGCAATCATCAGCCTGCCATCATTATTTTTGGATCCATCCACTAGTTGTTACCATCACTCTAAATTTCTACATGCTCTCCTTACATAATCTCACCATATTTTTTTGTATGCATGTCGATATTGTACATAGTCATGTTGAACATGTAGAGAAAAAGAGAAGAGTTTTGCGCGGCAATACAATGTCATGCAGACATCACTCCATGGTGGGTTCAATGGCAAACCCTCCCCCCTCTCTAGATTGTAATCCAGAGGAAGATATCTGTTCTGAGGCGGATTCAGACGCAGCTGACCACTCCTATTTACCCCCCAAGGTGTTTGCTCTACCTTGGCATGATGGTGTTAGTCATATCATGCATATTTTGCCTTGCAGTGCCTACTTTTCACATCATATATGTTATCTTCTTAGTTTAGACATGTTCTGTAATGCCACCTGTTTAGTTTCTATATCATATATGGGAATTATGCAGTCTTATGTCTTTTAGCCAACCATAATATATGTGAAATGTGCAATGCCATCCTGTTTAACCAGGCATCATATATTTGAATGATATCTTTCCCATACTTTTCTTCATTACATTTTCATTTGATGACAATGTTTGTACATTAAACTACTCTTCCTATGAATCAGCCATTTGGGTGGGAGATGGAAAAATCTGGAGTGAAAACAAGGCCTTTAGAGCAGACAGTGCTACCCGTTGAAGCAGATCTCTTGTTGGGTCCTGATAGCTTCTCCGAGATGGATTCAGAGACAGATGACTAGTCCTATTCCCCCACCGAGGTGTATGCTCTAACTTGGAACGATTATACTGCTCATATCATGCATATGGTGTCTTGCATTGCATAGTTTAGACATCATATACACAATATTCAACACCATGTTCTTAGTTCAGACATCATATCGAATGCCCTCTGTTTAGCATATAAATCACATATGTGAATTAAATCATGTGATCCTAATTACTTAGATAACATGTAGGTGAATTATGTCATGCGATCCTGTTTAGTTATTCATCATATCTTTGAATTATGTTATGCTATGCTATCCAGTTTAGATAGACATCATATATGTGAATTTATGTCATGCTATCCATTTTAGTTAAACAATATACATGTCAACTATTGCATGCCATCTTTTTTCCACACTATATATTGCATCTATCTCTCATACAATGTCTGTACATTCAACTATGTTTCCTGTTTATCAGCCATTTGAATTGGAGCGGGTGATGCCAGTATCTAGCAGACTAAAAACACAGTCTTTAAATAAAACAGTGCTACCTCTTGGTGGAGATAGCACCCCGGTTGTACATGCACGAGAACCAGCCCTACCACACATAACCCAAACTCTCGCAGATTGTACCCCTACTTCAATGGACAGAGAACCAGCTTCACCCAATCTAACCCCAACCCCAGCAGATAGTAACCCAGTTCCTGTTGACACAGCACCATCTCCACCACAGAGCTCCCAAACAAGGGCAGTTAGTAAGGCAGCTCCAGTGCCCAAAGGGTCAGTACTACCACGGCGAACCCCAACTCCACCAGTTAGTACGCCTATTCCTGTGGAGGAAGCACAACCAACTAGTCGTAGTTTAGCATCTATCGCATTTGATGTTGTTAAATCCTATGTGCGTATCTTCCCATCTTGGAAATATTATACTGAAAATGCCAGTTGCAGGTGTTTGTCCAGGAGTTATGTGTAAGTAATGTTATTCATGGCAATTACTTTGCTTTGTCCCATACATCCTACCTCCATGATGGTTATAATACAACAAATTTTCCCATTTTTCTCTATAGAGAAGGACGATTTGGAAACTCAGGATGAGGTAACCTGTGCTAGTACCTCTGCTATCTTCAAGAATGCTTGGTGGCAGTATCGGAATTACCTGAAGAAAACGTACTTCACCAGCAAAGAAACTCATCAAATTCCGTTATGTTCTCCTGAGACACATTTACTGGACGATGACTGGGAACACCTTGTTTTGTACTAGTCCCAGACCAAGAATGTGGTAAGGTCTATGAGCTCATTTTATATTTTAAGTACTATATTCTTGCGTCTTACTGTACTCTGTTCATGTAGAACAAGTGCCTAAACCTGAAGAACAACTGTTCTAATTTAAGATTCCATTGCTATCGTGCATACTGCTTTGCTCTTGTATCACTGTATTTACTCATACAAACTTATTTTTAAATTGAAGGATCCAATCGAAACTCCAATGGCACAACAGGTATGTTCACGCATGTTTCTTTAACAGGTTTGCTCTTATCAATAACTCTGTTGATTTCAATTTCAACTGTGTATATAGTTGACTTCTCATATCATGCACATTACTAGTATCACAACAGAGCAAATAGTGTTATTGTACATGTAGACCCGTGGTACCCATCTAAAATCTTGTTGTGCCGTGTAGTTTCCCATGCTTTGTATTCTTTCACTGTTGCTTTGTTTGAACTGATATGATTTGAACCATGTCTTATTTTGATCTGGCAAGACAATGCAGTGACCATAGGACATAGATATATGCTTGTTTGATGCTTCTATAGTACTTGGCAATAGAAGACTTGGTAGTTTAATCCTGTCCACCTTACTAATGAACTGGTTCACCGAAATGAGTTTCATATACTAGTACATGCTAAACCTGTTATGTGTCTGCTTGTTTCTTCTTTTAGAATGATGACAGAATATTGGAGAAGAGTGCCTTATTAAGCAATGGTAAAGGAAGTAATGCAGATAAGGTTCAGGATAGTGAGACATTCTTGTTGGTCTCCAACAAAGCTGATAAAACAACTAAGGAAGACTATCCTGAAGACAGTGAGACAACCCCAAAGTCCTGTCTTGGTTTAGTGTTCGAGTTATTGGCCACTACCGCTTGCACAAGCTATTCAAACTCACTGTCTGAATCAGTTTGGTTTCTTGAGTCTCAACTACAAGCTGAAAGACATCGATCAGCTGTGCTGCGACAAGAAGCGGAACGACTGCGGAAGTCCCTGGAGCATTCAGATGCATACTTTCTGGTGCAACAACAAGCGTCGGAGGATTTTAGCGCCAAACAAGACAAAGCTAATAAGCTCGCTAAGCTTATTGCCAGCATGGTGGATACCTAGGATAACGTTTCTTGAGCTCTTCTGAAGTTGTTTTAGTTATCCTCTTGTTTTTCTGCCGCGTTTATTTGCACTGGTGGCCACTTTTGACGGCCAGTGTATGTAATATGCAGCTTTGTTCCCTATATTTGCACTGGTGGCGAACTTTGATGCCTAGTGGATGTAATATGTGTAATAGCGGTAATAGGCTAGCGTTAGTTGCTTGCTTATTTATTTCCTTATTGTCTTGTTTAGTTGTTTGCTTGTAGTCACTGTAGTTCTTTTTCCGTGTTTTTCTAGTGGCCACAATAACCTATTTTTGGTAACTAGGCCACAATAATCATGGCAACACACGGACTATTGTAACCATGGGCCTCCTACGGGCCGTATGATCCATGGCCTTCTACGGGCTATAGGATCCATTGGTCTTCTATACGGGCCATAGGATCCATGGGCCTTCTACAGGCCATAGGATCCATGGGCCTTCTACAGGCCGTACGATCCATGGGCCTTCTACGGGCCATACGATCCATTTGTCTTTTACGGGCCGTACGATCCATGGGCCTTCTACGGGGCGTATAATCATTTCGCCAATCATGGCCGTACTATTCGTGGACCATAACGGGCCGTTAATAGGCCATATTTGATAACTCTATGAATACAGCCAACGGGGTTTTTTGACATGAAAACGGCCCAACGTATTAACAGGCCACAAACGAGCCGACTATAACCACGGGCTGAATTTGGCCCACAAGCAGAAAATGATAGTAATGGGCCGTAAGTAACCGAATGCTGGAAATGAGCCCAAGAATAAATGGACTGATAAGGCTGAAAGATAACATGGGATGGAAACGGCCCAGTGGAATAATGGGCCGTTAATGGGTATAAAGTGATACACTGTTCATTACGGGCTAGTTTCACCATGGGCCATTAATGGGCCAAGAGTTACAAAGGGCCTCATATGGTCCGAAAGACGTCATGGCCATACATGGGCCGAAGTTAAAACGGGCTAGAATCATATTGGACGGCCCAGATGATGCTACTGGGCCTAATTCGGGTAGGCCATAACGGGCCCTGGGTTAGCGAGCTGTAAATGGGCTATATGCGAACAAGCCGTTAACAAGCTTTCCGTGGGCCGGCCCGCCACCTTTTGACCAAGTCAAAAGGGCCGACCTTTTCACAGGAATGGGCCTCTATTGGGCCGTGCCATGTGTCGGCGTATCATAGGCGCCTTGGTCCAATGAGTGGATGACATCTGTCCCAACGGTGAGCCGACACGTGTTTCCTCCAGCCAATGATAATTTTACATGTGGAAAATCCCCATTGGTCGGGGCTGTTAACGGGTTATCGGATCCAAAACTGGTCCCGATATCTTAACGGTGTTCCGTTATGGTGGATGCCACATGTCGGTCACCCTTGACGAAAGCACTTCTGTGACGCGTGATTTATCGTCATGGAAGTGGACACTTCCGTGATGATAATTTTGGTAATGTCATGGAACACTTCTACGATAGCACAGGCATGACTATCTTGATTCTATCATAAAATTATCATGGATGTACATGCATGACAAAAAACGTGACCTACTATGACAAACACGTATCATCACGGAAGTGTATTTTTTTGTAGTGCTAGATTGATTTTTCTTGCAATGGGAAGAGGTGCTTTGTGATGGGTTCCATCTTGCGGTGCTCAATCTCAGTGACAGAAGGAGACATGACATGCATGTATCGTTGCTATTAAGGATAAAAAGATGGGGTCTATTCCTACATGAATAGATCTTGTCTACATCATGTCATTGTTCTTATTGCATTACTCCATTTTTCCATGAACTTAATACACTAGATGCATGCTGGATAGCGGTCGATGTGTGGAGTAATAGTAGTAGATGCAGGCAGGAGTCGGTCTACTAATCTTGGACGTGATGCCTATATACATGATCATTGCCTTGGATATCGTCATAATTATTTGCTCTTCGATCAATTACCCAATAGTAATTTGTTTACCCATCGTATGTTATTTTCTCGAGAGAAGCCACTAGTGAAATCTACGACCCCCGAGTCTATTTTCTATCATATTGTTTTCAGATATATTATTCAAAAAAACCAAAAATACCTTGATGCACATTTTCTTTATTTATTTTATTTTGTGTTTTCGCTAGATCTATTTATCCAATCTCATACAATTTAATCTATCTTAATACCGGGGGATTGACAACCCCTCTTACGTGTTGCGTTGCAAGTATTTGTTCTTTGTGTGCTGGTACCATTTACATAGTGTTGCTTGGTTCTCCTATTGGATTGATAAACTTGTTTTCATAACTAAGGGAAATACTTATCGTTGTTGTGCTGCATCATCCTCTCCTCTTCGGGGAAATACCAATACGGAACCATGAGTCTTCTAGTGAGATGATCCGGTTTGTGAGGGGAGTGTGTCCAAAATTTCATCAAACAATCCAATTTTATTTACCACAGCATCTTGGTGCCATGCCATTACGTCAAGCAAGGTTTCATGTACTTCTATCATTTTTGAAGTTCTTGGAATTTAAAAGCCATGGTACTCAATGTTTGTGTCCAAGCCATGACACCAATATGTTTGAAAGTTCCTTCCAATTTACTGCACATGGAATTAACTTGCACACAAGTACAGAAATATGATTTTCCACCCATGATGGTTTGCTGTTGCATGTACATGCGGCTCAAATTTGAATTACGGCCATTAAATGGCTAGAAACTCACTTAATGTCTTAAAAAGGTCAAATGAACCCTTATAATTTCCAAATTTTAACATGACAATTGTATTAGTGCATTTTATTTAAAACACCATTTGTTGCCACTATAATCCAAATTCGTCTTTCACAGCCAATACAAATAATCAACTATGTCACACACAGTTTGTTATAGGAACCATTTGCGATGAAAATTCATGGGTCTATTTATGTCTTCCTCCATAAGGTTCACCGGCTTCATCTGCTCAAGTGTCGGTCACCCCCGAATCCACGATCCCCATTCCCCAACCCCTTCTTGCAAAGAATGACGCCATGGAGATGCTTCATGAGGGTCTGTACGATGGCCGCGTCCTCCCCGAGCGCCTCTGCCTGCGCCGAGAGTGCGGCCGCCTAAGCTAAGAGCGCGACCGCATCTACATTGAGCGCAACCCTATCCGCCGAGACGCCGTCTGCGTTAGCCAACAGGGCAGCTGCAGCGGCCAAGACGTCAGCAACAGCTACTGCGATGGTGGCTGCAAACACTGAGAGCGCTCGAGCAGCCATCCCTGCCACTGATGTCGCCCTGGCCCAGGTCGAGGCCATCTACGTCAAAGATCAAGAACACCGACGCCAAGATATTCTAGGCCTCCTCGGAATCCATCATGCAACCCATGTCTGAAAAGGCAACGGAGGCCATGGAGCACCTCCTTCCTCATGAGATCGGCGAGCGAGAGTTGAAGATGTAGGAGGCGGCGGAGATCGAGGAGCACCGGGAGGAGGAGTTGCGTGTGGCTGAGGAGGAGGTAGAGAAGAGCCTGTTCATCGAGGAATCAGCGGTGGAGTGCCAACGTGAGCTCTGGCACAACCACTACTATGAGTACTACAACCTTGAGGGCGGCGCCGAGGACGGGGATGACCACGCAGACGACTTCAGCCTGGGAGACGTGGAGTCCACCAACGGCAGCTTGTCACCAGGATAAGTCATCGACATCTAATCTTACACCAATGAGGCATGGGTGTCGGCGGCTTTGTTAAAATTATGCATACTTAGCCTTTGTTTATAATGCTGGCCTTTTGCTAGAGCAATGTTCAGGTCAATTGGCTTTGTTTAATTACTAAAATTTCTCGATTCAGTAAGTGTGGTTTGTGTGCTCTAAGCTGTTTTGTGTACCAAAATTAGCAAGCAATGTTAAATTATGCAATGACGTGGATGAGGACCGAACCCAAGGAAATTTCCACCAAATTTTGAATGAATAAACTCATCGCATGTGCATAAAGCAGAAGAATCGTTTGTGATGCACACATTTGTTCAAAGTGAATGGTGTCCGGCGGCACCGCGTGCAAAATTTCCCTCCACCATTTGATTTTTTGCCTACCACCAAAATATCTAACTCTTCCTCCTCCCCACCCCCTTTTATCCCCGACCACAAGTCGCAATTCCCCTGTTTCCTCCTTCCTTCCTTCCCAAGCTATAGCCGCTTCCTCGCTTGTCCTCGCTCTCATCATCTCGCATTCGACCGCCGCGGTCGCCATGGTCTTCTTCAATGACCTCTCCACCGGTTACTCCTCTAACGATTACTCTTTCACTAGCCGGGTATGCCTCTCTCCCCTCTCTCCCAGGTTATGATTTTGAATAAAGGATTTTAACCCAGCATCCGATTTGAGTCATTTCTTCCTCTTGTGGCTCCCTAGGACCATCACTTGCAATGAATGGAGTGGGGTGGCTGAAGATCTGCCTACTCGTTGTGACCATCAATATCCATGCATGAAGTTTGTTGTGTTTGAATCTGTGGACAGTGGGAGGAAGTTTCTGTTGGGGAACATAGCATGTAATTTAAAAAATTTCCTACGCTCATGCAAGATCTATCTAGGAGATGCATAGCAACAAGAGGGGGAGAGTGTGTCCATGTACCCTCGTAGACCGAAAGAAGAAGCGTTTGACAATGCGGTTGATGTAGTCAAACTTCTTCTTTTTCCGACCAATCAAGCACCGAACGTACGGCACCTCTGAGTTCTGCACACGTTTAGCTCGATGACGTCCCTCGAACTCTTGATCTATAACGCCCCAGATTCGTTGCGCCAGGTGTCCGCCAGTTATTCGCCATTGTTGCCACGTCATTTGCTTGCGTGTTGCATTTTATCATGTAAACCTGCTGCTACAAGTCATTCTATGCATAATCTGGAGATGTTCTCTAAGGATGTTTTGTTGTACATGTCATGCTCTATCCATTCATGCCCCTGGTTGCATTTATAGTCTGCTGTAACATGTTGTTATCATGCTCCAAAGTTGCTAGATAATGTTGCTGTCAGCCTGTTAACGTTAAGTTCAATGTGGCCATGATTGTTGTTAGTGATCCATGCACCCTATGAACTTGCTCTTGCCATTCTTAGCTTCATAAACATGTCGTCTTACTATTGGTTGCCTTTTCATTCCATTTATTGCTTTGTGGTGAGTGGATCAAGCTCACCAACATGCCTACTTATTGTTGTTCCTACCATGTATGAATCTGTCATATCATTTGCTATGTTTACATGGGTGCCATCATATTTTCTGTGTCCTTTTGGCTCATGGTCAGTAAGGGACTTTTGTTATATGAGATTAGTAGATTCATGCCATGTCTTTGTTTGCCATGTTAAGTTCCTGTAATATGTTGTTTGATAGCTCTAAACATTGCAACCTGTTGTTATTTCTGCCAAGTCTAAAACTGTTGTTATTTGCAATCTTGCCATGTCCTTCTGAGCATGTTCTAGTTGTTTCTGGAGATAGCTCAGTGTTCATGTTTTTCCATGCTTTACCTGCACTTCATGCACATGCCTTTTGTTCTTATGTTCGGATGCTGTAGCATTTTGTTTTGATGCTTCTAATTTGCCTAGTTGTTGTTTTGGACAGCTTGTCCTTTAAACTTGTATAGTGTGTGTGTTGAACCGTTGCTCCGTTTTGACTGTGCTCTATATGAAACTTGCTTGATTTTGCATGTAGTTTCATATTATCATGTTGCATCCTTGTTTTGAGGTGCTTGCTTGATGTTTGTATGCATTGCATCAATGCGATGTTTTTAAGCGTTGCTAGTTGCAAGTGAAGTTGAAGATTTCTCCATGGTGGACAGGATTTTGGTTGGGATATCACAATATCTCTTATATTATTAATGCACCTATATACTTGGTAAAGGGTGGAAGGCTCGGACTTATGCCTGGTATTTTGTTCCACTCTTGCCGCCCTAGTTTCCGTCATACCGGTGTTATGTTCCCGGATTTTGCGTTCCTTACGCGGTCGGGTGATTTATGGGACCCCCTTGACAGTTCGCTTTGAATAAAACTCCTCCAGCAAGGCCCAACCTTGGTTTTACCATTTTCCTCACCACCACCTATATTTCCCTTGGGAGTAATTAACCCAAGGGTCATCTTTATTATAGCCCCCCGGGCCAATGCTTGTCTAAGTGTTGGTCCAAACTAGAGCACCGTGCGGGGCCATCCCTTGGCAACTTGGGTTACGTCGGTTCCTGTACGCTTCGCTCATCCGGTGTGCCCTAAGAACGAGATATGTGCAGCTCCTATCGGGATTTGTCGGCACAGCGGGCGGCTTTGCTGGTCTTGTTTTACCATTGTCGAAATGTCTTGTAAACCGGGATTCTGAGTCTGATCGGGTCTTCCTGGGAGAAGGTATATCCTTCGTTGATCGCGAGAGCTTATCATGGGCTAAGTTGGGACACCCCTACAGGGTATAATCTTTCGAAAGTCGTGCCTGCGGTTATAGGCAAATGGGAATTTGTTAATGTCTGGTTGTAGATAACTTGACACCAGATCCGAATTAAAACGCATCAACCGTGTGTGTAGCCGTGATGGTCTCTTTTCGGCGGAGTCCAGGAAGTGAACACGATTTCTGAGTTATGTTTGACGTAAGTAGGAGTTCAGGATCACTTCTTGATCATCGCTAGCTTCACGACCGTTCCGCTTGCTCTCTTCTCGCTCTTATTTGCGTATGTTAGCCACCATATATGCTTAGTCGCTGCTGCAGCCTCACCACTTTACCCCTTCCTTTCCCCTTTAAGCTTTGCTAGTCTTGATACCCATGGTAATGGGATTGCTGAGTCCTCGTGGCTCACAGATTACTACAACAACAGTTGCAGGTACAGGTTACACGATGTTCATGACGCGAGAGCGATGTTTGCTTGTATTGGAGTTCTTCTTCTGCTTCTTCTTCGATCAGGGGATAGGTTCCAGGTCGGCAGCCTGGGCTAGCAGGGTGGATGTCGTTTGAGTTTCTGTTTGTGTTTCATCCGTAGTCGGATGATGCTCTTATGTATTGTGATATTGTATTCGTGTGGCATTGTATGCCTCTTGTATGTATCCCCATCTTTTATGTAATGTTGATGTAATGATATCCACCTTGCAAAAGCGTTTCAATATGCGGGTCTATCCTTGGTGGGACCTTGAAGTTCCTTTTGGATAGGGTCACATATTGGGCGTGACAAGTTGGTATCAGAGCCTCGACCGACCCTAGGAACCCCCTTGATTGATCGTGTAGTTTGGCCGTTGTTGAGTCTAGAAGAAAAACTGTTTTTGGAGTCTAGTTATATCGGAGAGTAGGAATTCTTTTTACTCCTCAGCCTCTTCGTCGCTCTGGTAAGGAATCTTGACGTAGGTGTTTTGAATTACTCCTCTTCCCTTTCAAACTTTCTTTAGGATCACGCAGTTGGTTTTCCGGTAGTTGTTCCTCAGCTCTTTTGATCTGGTGCGTTTCTCGTCAAGTTGACTCGACCCTCTTCATCTTTGCCAAGTTCAATCCTCAGTTGTTTTCTTTTCCCACCCGCCCACCTCTTTTCATCTCGGAACCAGAGTCCGTAATCGAGTATCCATCCTACTCGTGCGAAGTTTTTGCTCTCTCTCCTCAATGATTTCAACCGGTATTTTCTCTTCAAGATATTCGTCGTTTCCCCTTCCAAGTTGATTTTGTTTTCCTGCCCTCCCACCCTTTTCTTCCCGGAGTCTGACTCTCTCTCGACCATCTATTTCATTCGTGTGGAGCCTCTTCAGTCTTCCCTCAATTATTTCAACTGGTGAATTCTCGTCTCGGTCGTCATTCTTCATCTCTTTTTCTTTCCGGTGGATTCAATTCAAGTTTTTCGGTTTGATCATATTTTTTCCCTCGGCTCAAGTGTTTTCCTTGCTCGTTTGCCTCTCGCCTGTTTATCCTTCCGGAGTGCTCAAGACATATCAGGAGATTCATCTGTGTTCCAATTAATTCGAGGTTGTCACCTCATTCAAATATTTCAAGTGTTCCGGTGCACCATCTACCTCTTCAACATCCCTTTCCAACGGTGTTTTCTTTTTAGTGGGCCCTAACCCACAGGTTTTTTCCAGGATCTTACCTAACTCTTCTAACTTCCCGGAGCTATTCTCAAATCCTTTTCAAGTGTGACGTAAGAATGAATTTCATCAGTCAGATGCTTTTCCAAGATCGATTTCAAATCATTTTCCTTTGTTGCCTCAACCTCTTCGCTTTTCGTTTTCCCAGAGTATCTTAGTAATTTCGATGGTGTTTCTCGTCGATCGCAGAAGAGTTTTCCTTTAAATCTTGCCCGTTCACTCGAAGTTTCGTGGTTCTAGCTTCATGTTATCCTCGCAAATTATTCCGTTTGTCAGAAGTTCTTTTCATCCATCCGGAGTATTTCAGAAGTTGTTTTCCCATTTCTTTTCACCAGAGGCCATCGTTCTAGAAGAATTCTTCGTCCTCACATTTCAGCTATCGTTCTCTATTTATCTCAGTGCTTCATTCAAGCGTTCTTTAATCAGCTCATGATCTCTTTGTTCTTTTGCATCTAAATCCCCCTCAAACATATTGTTTCTTCCCGGTGATTCATTCTCTTTCATCAGTCATTTTCCAATTCTTACGGCGGTTCGTTCAAGATTATTTTTCCTTGATTATCATTAAAATTCATTCGTTCTTTCCAATCCTACCGGTGGTTCATGAAGACCTTCTCAAGGTGGCGCTATATCTCTTCTCAATCCTTTTCAAGAAGAATAAGTAGTATGTAAAATCCATTGCTTGTCATCAATTTAATTTGATGAAGGATAATCATACAATAAATCTTATTCTTATTTCATCCAAGTGAGTAATCCTTTCCTTCGGAGTTTGTTCTTGATGAATAAATTCT
The DNA here is from genome assembly GCF_018294505.1 of Triticum aestivum. Taxonomy (NCBI): domain Eukaryota; kingdom Viridiplantae; phylum Streptophyta; class Magnoliopsida; order Poales; family Poaceae; genus Triticum; species Triticum aestivum. The sequence goes on along the minus strand of NC_057813.1, from coordinate 401,868,263 downwards.
AGTTCCAAGTGTTTTCATCTTTTCTTTTCCCGGAGTTCAATTTCCTCAGCCATTTCGTCAGAAACCTCCATCTAAATCGTCGCAAGGCTCATCTTATTCGCTCATCCTTCATTCTATCTCATCATCGTTTTGTTACCGGAGTTCTTCATGGTGGTTCTTTATGAGTTAATTCTTTCTTTCAAGAGTTCATCAAGATTCTTATTGGCGGAGTTCAAGTATCTTTTCTTCTCGTGTCTCGAAGTGCAATTAATTCTCTGTATTCTTTGGTAGTGGAGTTTTGCATTCCTTCGTTCTTCTCAGCTATTCTATCATTTCTGTTTGCGGCTGGTTATCACCTCATAATTCCTGAGATGTTATCCATAAGTCCACGACAAGCTTATTCTTTTCGTTGTTGAATTTTCTCAACAATTCCATTCAATCTTTTCTTCTAAGGTTGCTTTCTATTTCATTCGTGGCACAAGTTGTCATTTTCTTCTCAGTTCTTTTCATTCAATTCTTTCAATTGTTTCGGAGGCATTGCGTTGTTTATGTCGTCGAGTATCATTCCATCCTCTCAAGCTCGTGTTTTATTCATTCCATTTTCAGCCGGAGTGCTGCCTAAATCCTTTTTCAGCCTTATTCTTTCTTATCTCGTTCTAACCGGAGTGCTTTCATAGTCTATCTGATTCCATGAGCATTTGATTCTCGTCATTCTCGTCGTTCCTCTTTTCTTCTCGAGTACTCTCGATTCTTTGCTTCTTCTCTTGAGTTCTTGCTTCACCTCATCCCTTTTTCCCTTCCGTCTCGGTCCTAAGATCTCGGGACGAGATCTCTTGTTAGTGGAGGAGTGTTGTAACGCCCCGGATTCAATGCGCCAGGTGTCTGCCAGTTATTCACCGTCGTTGCCATGTCATTTGCTTGCGTGTTGCATTTTCCATGTCATCATGTGCATTTCATTTTGCATACATGTTCGTCTCATGCATCCGAGCCTTTTCCCCATTGTCCGTTTTGCGATCCGGCACTCCTATGTCCTCCGGCGTCCCCCTCTTCTCTCTTTTCGTGAGTGGGTTTAAACGTTCTCAGAATGGACCGAGTTTTGCCAAGTGGCCTTGGTATAGCACCGGTAGACCGCCTGTCAAGTTTCGTGCCATTTGGAGTCCGTTCGATACTCCAACGGTTAACCGCGTAGCCCGAAACCCCCCTTTCTCTTTGCAGCCCAACACCCTTCCAAACTAGCCCAAAACCCATCTAACTCCCCTCCATGCTCTTGGTCGTTCGATCACGATCGTGTGGGCGAAAACCGCTCCTCATTTGGACTCTCCTAGCTCCCTGTACCTATAAATAGGTCCTCCCCGAAATTCCCGCAGTCCAAACCCTAGCCAAACTCCTCCCCGCCGCCGGACATGTCCACCTCCGCGCCGGACGCGTCCACCTGCCAGCCTCCACCTCACCCTGGCGAATCACGCGCCTCCACGTCACCTCCGCCGCCTCCCTCCTCCACTCCGCGAGCGCCACGTGTCCCGCCGGCCTCGTCCCACCGCGTCGGCCCGCCAGGCCCGGTGCGGGCCCCCGAAGCCCGTGGCGCCACCGCCGCTCCGCCCGAGATCCGCCCGCAGCCTCGCGTCTGCCCCGCCGCCGACCGCCCTCCGCCGGCGCCATGCCGCCGTGGACCGCGCCCCTCGTCGGAGCTCCTCCGGCGACCCCGACCTCGCCGCCCCGGTCACCCTTCATCCCCACCGCCGCCTCGCCGTTTGGCGTCGTCCGCCGCCGTACCACGCGACCCCGCCACTAGAAGCTCCGGCCGCCGCCGCCCGAGACCTCCCCGGCCCGCGCGTCGCCCCGCGCCGCCTCCTCGCTGTCGCCGGCCACCGTCACCTAGCCGGCCGCCGCAGCTCCGAGCTCGCCGCCCCTCGCCTCCTCCGCCGTATCCCTCGTCTCCGGCCTCATTCCCCACTGTCTCCGGCGAGCTTCTCCGGCGACCTCCGGATCGGGACCAGATCCACCACTCCCTCGAACCAAACGGTGCCCCACGCCGCTGGATCCCTCCGTCCCGGATCCCTCCGTCCCGCGTTGACTTTCGCGGAGGTAAAATTCCGCTAAGTCCCTGTTATTTGACATTATCATGCCATGTTCATCGCATCATATCTCTGCATCCGTAGCTCCAATTTGCACGTGCAATATGTCAAATTGTTCGTCTCAACGAGTACCTCATTTCATTCCATTGCATCATGTTCATTTGTGTCCATCTTGATGCCTGAATCATCATTGCAAGAGTGCTTCATAATGTTGTCTGCTGTTTCTTAACAGAACATGCTCATTTGTCATTTTTGCCATGATTGATGTGTGCATCCTATGAGGTTGATGTCTACATGTGTTTTGATCTATGACATGCCATCTTCACAGTGCCGTATGTCATGTATTTTTGTGATAAATGTGGTGACTAGCACAAGCATGCAAACTAGGCTTCGTGGTATTGCTGATTTCAGTCCCTGTTCTGCTGTTATTTTTATGCTATGTAAACATGTTGCTACAGAGATATCGATGCTTATTTTGAGATACTTCAGTAAGGATGTTTTGAACATATGGTTATTGTCTATCCATTCATGCCTCTGTTTGCAATTATGGAGTAGTATAGCATGTCAGTTTCGTGCTCTACTTTTGCTTCAAAATGTTTCCTGGCAGATTGTTTACATGTTATTCAATTTTGCCAAGGTTGTTGTAGTTGATCCGTGCATGCTATGAACTTGTTCTTGCCTTGGTTTGTTTCATAAACATGTCTTATTGTTGATGCTATGCTTATCTTGTCATGCAATGACTTGTGGTGAGTGTATCGAGCTTGTTAAGTAGTGTACTCGTTGCTGCTGTTTTGCTAGGCTGAATCTGTTATTTCGTGATGCTATGTAAACCTGCTGCTACAAATCATTCTATGCATAATCTGGAGATGTTCACTAAGAGTGTTTTGTTCTACATGTCATGCTATATCCATTCATGCCCTGGTTGCATTTATAGCCTGCTGTAGCTTGTTGTTTCCTTGCTCCAAAGTTGCTAAATAATGTTGCTATTAGCCTGTTAACATTAAGTTCAGTTGTTGCCATGATTGTTGCTAGTGATCCATGCACCCTATGAAATTGCTATTGCCATGCTTAGCTTCATAAACATGTCTTCTTACTGTTGGTTGCCTTTCCATGCCATTTATTGCTCTGTGGTGAGTGGTACAAGCTCACCAACATGCCTACTTATCGTTGTTCCTGCCATGTTTGAATCTGTATTATAACTTGCTATGTTTACATGGGTGCCATCATATTTTCTGATCCTTCTTGGCTTATGGTCAGTAAGGGACTCTTGTTCTATGCATTTAGTAGATTCAGTCTATGCCTTTGTTTGCCATGATAAGTTCCTGTAACATGTAGTTTGATAGCTCTAAACATTGCAACCTGATGTTAGTTTCTGCAAAGTTTGAACTGTTATTGTTTGCAATCTTGCCATGTGTGTAGCCATGATGGTCTCTTTTCGGCGGAGTCCGGGAAGTGAACACGGTTTTTGAGTTATGTTTGACGTAAGTAGGAGTTCAGGATCACTTCTTGATCATTGCTAGCTTCACGACCGTTCCGCTTGCTCTCTTCTCGCTCTTATTTGTGTATGTTAGCCACCATATATGCTTAGTCGCTGCTGCAGCCTTACCACTTTACCCCTTCCTTTCCCCTTTAAGCTTTGCTAGTCTTGATACCCATGGTAATGGGATTGCTGAGTCCTCGTGGCTCACAGATTACTACAACAACAGTTGCAGGTACAGGTTACGCGATGTTCATGATGCGAGAGCGATGTTTGCTTGTATTGGAGTTCTTCTTCTGCTTCTTCTTCGATCAGGGGATAGGTTCCAGGTCGGCAGGCTGGGCTAGCAGGGTGGATGTCGTTTGAGTTTCTGTTTGTGTTTCATCCGTAGTCGGATGATGCTCTTATGTATTGTGATATTGTATTCGTGTGGCATTGTATGCCTCTTGTATGTATCCCCACCTTTTATGTAATGTTGATGTAATGATATCCACCTTGCAAAAGCGTTTCAATATGCGGGTCTATCCTTGGTGGGACCTTCGAGTTCCTTTTGGATAGGGTCGCATATTGGGCGTGACAGGTACACCTTCTATCACAGATCTAAGGCAAGAATTTTGTTGCTAAATTCGGATCCTTTCTAGAGAAGGAGTTTCTCTCGAAAGAAGTGAGTGGGAGGAAAGTAGAACTTGATGAGGTAACTGTACCTGCTTCCTTATTGGAAAATAGTTCATCACAGAAACCGGTTCCTGTGACGACTACACCAATTAGTGAGGAAGCTAATGATATTGATCATGAAACTTCAGATCAAGTTACTACCGAACCTCTTAGGTCAATCAGAGTAAGATCCGCACTAGAGTGGTACGGTAATGCTATTCTGGAAGTCATGTTACTTGACCATGGCGAACCTACGAACTATGAGGAAGCGATGATGAGCCCAGATTCCGCAAAATGGCTTCAGGCCATGAAATCTGAGATGGGATCCATGTATGAGAACAAAGTATGGACTTTGGTTGACTTGCCCGATGATCGGCAAGCCATTGAGAATAAATGGATCTTCAAGAAGAAGACTGACGCTGATGGTAATGTTACTGTCTACAAAGCTCGACTTGTTGCGAAAGGTTTTCGACAAGTTCAAGGGGTTGAATATGATGAGACTTTCTCACCCGAAGCAATGCTTAAGTCTGTCTGAATCATGTTAGCAATTGCCGCATTTTATGATTATGAAATATTGCAAATGGATGTAAAAACTGCATTCCTGAATGGATTTCTAGAAGAAGAGTTGTATATGATGCAACCAGAAGGTTTTGTCGATCCAAAAGGTGCTAACAAAGTGTGCAAGCCCCAGCAATCCATTTATGGACTGGTGCCAGCCTCTCGGAGTTGGAATAAACGCTTTGATAGTGTGATCAAAGCATATGGTTTTATACAGACTTTTGGAGAAGCCTGCATTTACAAGAAAGTGAGTGGGAGCTCTGTAGGATTTCTGATATTATATGTAGACGACATATTGTTGATTGGAAATGATATAGAATTTCTGGATAGCATAAAAGGATACTTGAATATAAGTTTTTCAATGAAAGGCCTCGGTGAAGCTGCTTATATATTAGGCATCAAGATCTATAGAGATAGATCAAGACGCTTAATTGGACTTTCACAAAGCACATACCTTGATAAAGTTTTGAAAAAGTTCAAAATGGATCAAGCAAAGAAAGGGTTCTTGCCTGTATTACAAGGTGTGAAGTTGAGTCAGACTCAATGCCCGACCACAGCAGAAGATAGAGAGAAAATGAAATATGTTCCCTATGTTTCAGCCATAGGCTCTATCATGTATGCAATGTTGTGTACCAAACCTGATGTATGCTTAGCAATAAGTTTAGCAGGGAGGTACCAAAGTAATCCAGGAGTGGATCACTGGACAACGGTCAAGAATATCCTGAAATACCTAAAAAGGACTAAGGATATGTTTCTCGTTTATGGAGGTAACAAAGAGCTAGTCGTAAATGGTTACGTCGATGCAAGCTTTGACACAGATCCAGACGATTCTAAATCGCAAACCGGATACATGTTTATATTGAAGGGTGGAGCTGTCAGTTGGTGTAGTTCTAAACAAAGCGTCGTGGCGGGATCTACATGTGAAGCGGAGTACATAGCTGCTTCAGAAGCAACAAATGAAGGAGTCTGGATGAAGGAGTTCATATCCGATCTAGGTGTCATACCTAGTGCATCGGGACCAATGAAAATCTTCCGTGACAATACTGGTGCAATTGCCTTGGTAAAGGAATCCAGATTTCACAAGAGGACCAAGCACATCAAGAGACGCTTCGATTCCATTCGAGACCAAGTCCGGGTGGGAGACATAGAGATTTACAAGATACATATGGATCTGAATGTTGCAGACGTGTTGACTAAGCCTCTTCCATGAGCAAAACATGATCAGCACCAAGGCTCCATGGGTGTTAGAATCATTACTGTGTAATCTACATTATTGACTCTAGTGCAAGTGGGAGACTGAAGGAAATATGCCCTAGAAGAAATAATAGAGTTATTATTTATTTCCTTATATCATGATAAATGTTTATTATTCATGCTATAATTTTATTAACCGGAA